>NC_134109.1:77020000-77127500 GCF_040939455.1 Microcebus murinus | reverse complement strand
TATTCTGCTTCCATTAACAAGAAGGAGATTGTACTTTATGCAGCTCTATATTTAAGGGCAAAAGACCAAGAAGATGACAAGAGTGACCTCTCTCTTGTCTTATGATCACTGCCAGTTTGACATGACACTAATTAGACTGCCTTAATCTAAACCCAGTTAGTTCTGCATGCTTGCAGCAAAACCATTGTAAACCCTAATGTAAATTGCCTTAGGCCTTTGTCTTCTTAAATCCTGCCTCTCTCCTCCACCCACACCCCCCATCTTTACATACTCACATGTATACATATGAAAAACCAGATCTTTAATAATCCCTTTCCCATTAATCTTAACAAATAAGCCCACAAATGTCCTCCTAATATTCCTCTTCTGTAAATGTCACCGATTTCCACTACGTAATGCTGTCTTGTATGACTTGCTGGACATGGTTGGAAGTTTCCTTTCATTGTAAAACCCTTGAAGGAAAAAAAGGTCTGAAAAGGCCAGGGGAGATTTTTAAAGTACATCATGACGCCAGAGCTGTGAAATATGTCTAAGTGTGAATTGAATACACTTCTCTTAAACAAAAAAAAAAAGGAAAAGGAAAGAATGAAGAAGACATTCTCTTGGTCAGCTGATTACAAAGGGATTCAATTAATTCAGTAAGGAGTAATACAGTGTTGAGAGGGGTCTACTAGAAGGAGAGCCAGTAAATCAAAATTCTCTTAGAGACCCAAGGGAGCTCCAAGCATGAAAAAATATAAGGAAGAAGAAGAAAATATTAATAAGCTAAGACCTATTTAAGAAATACCAAATATATATGATCACACAGAAGCCCCTTGAATGAAGCCAGCTAAATTCTCCTTTATTGCAGGAAGTGTTACCTGCTCCATGCAAAGAACAGGAACTGGCCGTACTGGGTGGCTCCCCAATGGAAGAAGCTGTAGCAGAATGTGCATGTCTGTACTCCAGAGCTCTTCCTGCTTCTTGCAGAATCAAGATCATTTTTCCCCTGTTGGCAAATCTTAAAGGATGCAGCAGCTTTACAATAAGGTCATACTTATTCTCTAAAAAAGTATGTGGTTGGAGATACTTGGTAAAGAGATGGTATTTCCATTTGTCTCTGTACTGTGTAAAATGTAAATGTGCTCGTGAAGATAGAGCTGAGAAACGGGCTTCTTCCTCTTCACACCTGTGATGCTTTGTATGGGGTGATGCTCCCCTGACATCCTTTATGCAGGAGGGGCTAGGACCAGAGATCCCAACCACAGTGGTGTTGACTGATCCAGTGAGCGCACATATTCTCAAGGCTGTTCCTACGTATTCTTTATCACAATTGCATAGTCACTTAATAACAATGTCCACCGTATACTGAACGCCTAATCTACACCAGAGTCTGAGCAAGAGCTCCATGAACATTATTTCATTTTATCCTGAGCAAAATCTTTCAGCAAATGTACCGTTTCCCCATTTTACAGAGAGTGAAATTAAGCATTGCAGAGTCCAAATAGCTTGCCTAGGGTCAAATATCCACGTTACTGTGCAAACAGGAATGTGTGAGAAGAGGGGTGCCATAACACAATCGAGAGCTAGGAACCATGGTTACCTGAAGAGAGGATGGCATCTGAAGGTTACATTGAACAGACCTGTGGTTCAAAGATGCCTGCAGTCTGCACTCCCGGATGACGTTATACTGCCCTTGCTCTAAGAGTCTTGCAAATAGCCACTATCTGGTAGCAAAGTTACAACTCATAAAAGAACAATGGGGGAAACACACAGATTTCGTTTCTTTTCCGCTCTGCATCTCTACGTAAATGTCGCGCTCAGAGAGAGACCATTGTACAGAGGTCACTGAACACAGCCACCTTAGGTCAGAACCCAAGTTGACTTTCCATAGTCGGTATAATTTTGTTGTTAACAAACAGTGGCCATTGTTTGTGAATTTCACTCTGCTTGTTTGTGTACAGATTTTCTTGGCTGAATAATGGGAAAGTCACTGCTAATGAATATTAAAAGCCTGCAATTTAGTCAAAAACAGTGTTGTCCACACTTTTTTTCTGAGTAATTTCAGTCATGTGTGTGTGTGTGTGTGTGTGTGTGTGTGTGTGTGTGTGTTTTTAAATCAAGTATAAATGGCAGATAATGTTCATCTGAATGGGGCCCGTAGGCTTTCTTAGCTGAGGCTTGTTTAGCTTGCCAAGTTTAAATATTTTCTGAACTGATCCCAGAACTGAGAAGCCTTCATCACAGCATAGCATTAAAAATGATGGATGTGATACATATTTAATACAATAAAATGGCCATTTATATGCCCATACTAGACACAGGGGAAATCCTCACAGGAAAGATTTCTAAAATCAAAAGGGGCCTATTCTCTAATCGATGTGAGGGGATTTACGTGGATAACTCCCATTAATGCTAATGGGTGTTATAAGCTTATACCCTCCATGCACCATTGGAAAGATACACTCAGTGCCACTCGAAAGGAAGCTGTTGCGCTGATGAGATTCCACAGACTATGCTGGGGGAAGGAAAATTTGAGGAAGAGCTAAAATGACAGTAAAGTTGCAGCCACAGTGTGCTTCATAGAAACACTGCTTTCCTCTCTCTCCGAGGGCTAGGTTCAGGGTGACTGTTGCTAGCATGGTTTTGGACCATGGGACATGGTAGAATGTGGTTACAATGTTCAGACTCTTAAACCGTGTTTGATGTTTTTAACTCTTAAATGCAATGTCTGCGTACCTGCTCAGGTAGGTTTGGGAAAATGAGTGATGCTGGAAAAAACCCTAAGTCAAGTCTAAATCACGTGATTGCATTTGCTTCCTGTTACTCTAGAGAGGGAAAAAGAGCTGCCTGTATAGACCTGGCTATCCTTTAGCCCAGATTCTATGAGAAAGAAAGTTCTTATGGCTTGCTCCACTGAGATGACTTTAGATGACTCTGTGGCTAGTCTGTTACTGGTTTTTATTGTGCATAATGGGACAAATGTGGGGAATGGCGTTTTTTGTCTGGGTTAACTTCACCCAAAGTGCTTGAATTAATTATCAAGCACTTGTAAGTACATTCCCCTCTGATAGGTATATTTTTCAGCCATTGAAAGTGGTTCATTTACTAGAAATACAACACCATAAATTAACACTTCAATGCAGAGAACTATTATTCGTGTCTAATATTTCATATTTAACACAGCTATCTTCCCCTAATATTATCGGTGGAGAGAAACTGAAGCTCCCAGGGACTAGATCAAAAGCCACTCAGAGGATGAGTGGAATGGCTCATTTTCTGACTCCAGTCAAGTATGCACCCTCTCTTCCAAATACTCCTGGAGTGTTTCCTCTTGTGACTTTCTTATGGCACTAATTACACATTATATTGTACTATAATTATTTATGTGTGTGTCTCCAATGCCCTAAATCACAAATCCTTGAAGTCTGGATCCGTTTCTGAGTCATCCCCACACTGTCAAACTCACAGTAGTTTCTCAATAAACACTGAAGGAATAAATGAACAAATGACTAGTACCGACCTCGGGCCCATTGTATCTTTCTATTTCTTATTTTTAGTGCATGCCCAGTGTTTTATTCCTATAGTATTTTTTCCAGGATACTTACAAATGTCCTCAAGGAAAAAGAGTGGAAGAAGTTTGGAAAGTGTGAGGGTGGCTTCTGACCCCTTAGAAGAAAGGAGAGATGAACTGCCTCAGTCTGCACTGGATCTCACTGGTTGGACCACTCTACATAATCTTTCTCCCTCACTCTCCACAAGGGCTCCGTGCCCCACCTTTAATGTTTTATGGCTACAACAGACCATAATGACACATTGCCCATAGTTTACAATGCCACCTAACAGAGTCCTCTCCTGTCTTTTTTTTTTTTTTATGACTTTTATTTTTTAAAAAGAATACTTTTGGATAGCCCCATACTCTTGATGTTTTAGGAGGGAAATTAGGTGTCCATTGAAAATAGTGTCATCCTTTCCTTCTGTAGAGTCATCCCCCAGTAACTGTGGGCATTGGTTCCAAGACTCCTGCAGATATGAAAATCAGCTCAAGTTCCTCACATAAATGGTGTAGTATTTGCATATAACCTACACACACCCTCCCTGTATACTTTTAATCATCTCTAAGTTATGTATAATACCTAATAAAATGTGTTAATAAATGCTATGTAAATAGTTGTTATACTGTATTGTTTAGGGAATGACAAGGAAAAAAAGTCTGTACTTGTTCAGTACATATGCAATTTTTCTCTGAAAATTTTTGATCTCCAGTTGGTTGACTCCATGGATGCAAAACCGGTGGATATGGAACTCACAAATTTGGAGGGGGCAACCCACTTCAAGGCAATATAGCATTCCTATTACAAAGTCTCTGGCATTATGCTGGAAACTGTTGCAACTCAAGCATTATTTTAATAATCGCCAAAATAGCTCATCAATTTAGTCAACTCCATACATTAAAAATGAGTCAGCCCAGCTGACAGGTGCCAAGCAGGTAAAATAACTGATTAATTTTCCACTTTTATCCCTTAGTCCTGGCATCTTATAGTCACCTATGTTTTCATTTATATATTTCTCAAATGAGAAATAAAATCCTTAAAAATTCAAGCAATGATTTTTTTTATATTTATATTGTTTTTACTTTAGCCATTGAATAATTTTAAGGAATACCAAATAACTGTATAACTAATCAGGATGCAAAAAAGTAAAAGTCAGTTTTCCTTTTCACACTTAAACATTTCTTTTCCACAAAAGTCTTCCCCTGACCTCTACCTCTACCCCCACTAGTGGCTGTAAGTTTGGCCTGATAAACAGTGTAGTGGCATGCAGGAAAGACATAGAGTTAAAATGAAAATTAAGCACTTTATTGACAAGAAGAATTAATATCCAACAAAAAATAAAATCCATATGCACTTTCTTGCCCAGGAAAAATGATGTGCAGACAACACAGACTATTGATTCGAACCAATGGAAGTTAAAGTGGAATATTTATTGGGCCTTACAGTATTTAAATGCCCTAAATTCCACTTAGTACCACTAGCTGCTAACGCTGCAGAATTCTAGAATTGCACCCTGCAGTTTGTACTAATTGGTGGGAAATGTAGGCCTGATGTCAAAGACAACTATAATTGTCTGATGAAAATAACTTGCTTTTGACACTAGTATATGTTGCACCCTGTATATCACATCCTCCTTGCGTAAGGAGGTGTTGTTTTATATAGCCAAGGTAATTATAATTGGCTTTAATGTATCTGAAATAACTACATAGAAAAGAGTGTAAGAAAAAAGAAGCTTACAATGACCTAGTAGCATTTGTGACAAAATGGTTGCTCAAGGAATTTAAAATATTTAAGAAAGCCTAACTGAAAGCACTGGCTTATAATATGCAGGTTTTAGAATGTTAGAAAGCGGTGATTTAGAGACGATCCTATTTTGACCATAATGTATTTTGTCATGTGAAGATAAAATGTAGAGGACGTTTACATTTCTCCAACTCACTGAGCTTCCACTTCGAGACTAGCATCTTTTTTCTCACATCAGTGGACATCTTTTTAAACATTGTATTCATGTCTGTCTCTCTTGATGGCAAATAAAGCTTAATAAATAAAATTCCACACGATAAATATGTTAGATTAAGGAGCAGCCTTGCTAAAAAGTGTGGATGTTTTCAAAAATAATTTGTGAAATACAAATAAATTGAACAAGGCTAATATGTTACCATCTTCAAATATATTATGGATGACGTGCAGAAGTATAATGACCCAAAAGAGCACTGGCGCGAGTTTTCACACTGCTTAAATTACTGCCAGATAGGGGAAAAAAAAAACGTTCTCCAGAAGTTGGACCCGTTGCCTCTGTAGATCAGCATCTGACTGTAGCAACATCTTGGCTTGTCACTAAATTTCAAATCAACAGCAGCCACTGGTAACCTATTACAAGGAGTGTTTTCACTTCACAAGCATCAAATCCTCTGGTATATTTTTATAATGTGCAGTCTTTCCTCCCATCTCCTAGTCTCACCTTTTTGCCAGGTATTGTGCCTTCTGACCCACTGCCTTTGTAGTTGGCCAAATCCACTGCTTAGTTCCCAGAATCTTCTTTCTTACACAAGTACTCACAGATGGATTTGGAAAGAAGTGATGGCCCATCCTCATTTCTCTGCTCTTCAATGTTGCAATACTCATTAGACTTTACACCGCGAGATGCATTTCACACCCTCTCCTCTCCCCATGCAGGATTGTGAAGTTAACGTTTACTTTGTGCTGAAATAAGCCAAGCAATCTACTAAATGTTTTACATGTATTATTTCATTGAATCCTCACATCAATTCTGTCAGAGAGTTACTATCACTTATTTCCATTTTACAGATGAGAAAGCTGAATTTTGATTGCCAATGCCTGTGTTCTTAAGCACTTAGTATTATAATACTTCCTGTCCACTATGACATTTATATTTATGCCGCATGCAGTTTTGAAGATTCATTGTGTTTACCTAATAAGAATGAACATCATATAGCCCCTACCACATAAAATATGATTGTAACATGTTGCTAATGACAACCAAAAACCTTACTGGATAATTTTAATAGCTTTTAATTTTCATAATTTTTTTTGATATCTTTAGATACCACAGTAATTACAATGGGGAAGCCATGTCAGCACTCTGATGAAATCATCACAAATCCTCTAGCAAGATGCTGTAATAAATCTTGAATGAATAAAGCAACAATTTACAAACACAATTCATATATAGTGATAAAAACAGGGTTTATAAAATGGGAAGATCCCTTAGAAACATCCTGCAAACTGCAAAGTGGTCTTCTTTTGTCAGTTATATGTATAACGTTTAAAATTCCTAAATTTTCATGTGTGTGTATGATCTACAACACATTCATGTAGTTTTATTAAAGAGTGTGTGTTTGTGAATTTCTTCGTATTTTGAAAAATACTATGAAGAAGATTTATTTACCCTATAGCTTTTGGCAAAATTGGTTTGCATTTTTAGAAATAGTATAGTTTTTAAATAAAAAAAAGTTAAAGCAACATTTAAAACTAATCTTAGAGTAGAATTAGAAAATTAAAGAGAATAATAACTGGCAGTCTCTCCTAATAGACTACACCAGAACAGGCCTGCATAATAGGATCATCTAGTTGTTTTTACTGTGAAATTGTACTTATTAAAAAAAAAAACACACATTGGATTTTTATGGGTCATTTATATTAACAAAAGCTTTCTACTACATCATAAGGCCATTTAGTGTCACCCAACTTTGTATCAGACACTGCAATGGGTATGTTATATAGATAGATATAGATATAGAAAGAGATAAAAAAAAACCAGATATAGACATAGATCTATAATAATAGAAATTGCAGCCTGGGTATAGTGAGCATTTCTTATTTGCCATGCACTGTGCTAAGTTATTTATTTGTTAGCATATTTATTGAGACAGATCTGGTTCCATGTTGCAGGTAGGATAGAGAAATAAATAAAACAAACAGGAGCTAAATAAAAGGTAATAATAATTGGCCTCTGTTTTATAGATAAGAAAACTGAGACTCAGAAGTATTTAAAGAAACTGACCCAGCATCATATGGCATAAAAGTAATGAAGGTAAGGTTTAACTTCTACATCTATTCACTTTTGAAATCTTGTTTTTACAAAACCCCACAATATGCTTCCATGAAGTGTACAGTTTGGGCTTATTACTATTATAGTCATGAAGGACTTTTTGTATTGTTTGGGTAAGAGAAACTTAAGATTAGTACTTGCCCAAACTTAACTCTGGTATAAATTCTTATCAAATAAACTTCCAAGGGTTTTATCAAAAAGTGCTATTTTAGTCATTAATTCCAAGATTTAAAAATTGGAAAAAAATTATATGCTGCCAGGTGGTAAAAATGAGAACCACTAATTCCTTCATGATGAAACTCATTAGTGCAGCTTACTTTTACAGATTTTCATGGAAGGCTGTCTTGGTAGGGTAGGAAGGTGAGTAAGAATAGATGTCTTAGTTCTAAGCTACAACTCTAATATTAACTAGCTATTTTAATTTTTTGAAAAAATGTAATGAGTACCTATTAAGCATCAGGCACTGAAGTAAGTGCTGGGGATACAATGGTGGGAAAGAAATCTCCATGGCTTTATGTGGCTTACAATCTAATCAGGGCAATAGGCATTGCACAAAGAGTTGAAAAATGAGAAGAATTGTGAAGAATAAAAACAGGTTGTTTGAGAGAAAGATTAACTCGAAGGAGTCACTGGGGGCATCCAGAATTAGAATGGGGTTTTGGGAGAAAGCAATTTGGAGAAAGTGAATGTTAAGTTGAATTTTCAAAGACTAGTGAGATTGGCACAAGTGGTGAATGACAAGAAGAGCCTTCTAGGAATAGACATACATAGACCTTAACAACTCAAGATTAGGAAATAGTATGTGTCAGAAATGGAGATAAGGCCAGAGTGACCAGAGTCAAGGTGAGTAGGGTTGGGCATGGGATGGGAGGCAAGTGACACAGCAAAGCTGGGCAAGACCAAATCATAAAGGGCTTGTGGAGACTTTTGGCCACTGGAAGGCATGGCTTAATGCCAATTATGAGGACTTTTCAGATCTCCACGGAATGTCATGGTGCAGGGCTCAGGCAGCCAAGAGTCCTACCCATGGTGGGCATGAGGTTGAGAAGGATGAGAATACAGTATGTAGGAAACTGCAAAATCACACTGCATCATCTCTGTCACCACCTACCAAAATTGTGCACGAAGAATACCAGTTTGTGTTGGCTAAATGAGATTAAGGATTCCTGGTAGGACCAAGAGGAAGGCACTGTTAACTTGACAGTTTTGTTCCAATGCCACTCCCACATCGTGTACAGAAAGCACTCAAAAGTGGCCACTGAGGTAAGTGAGCCTGAGGAAAGAGGGTCAAAGCAAGTGATGCCAGGAAGCCCAGAGCTATGCTTCCAGAATTTCATCGTTTCATTAAGAGATGAGCTGTCCCACGAACGACTGATATGTTCTGACACTTCCCTCTGTTGCACATGTTAATTTTGCATGTGATATTGTTTTGCACATGATTACATTTGATTGATAACTTCCATGCCACATTTCAATTTAATTGGAAATAGCTCAATATTCCCTCTTTAAAAAAAAGAAAAAGAATGCAGAACATGTACTTGAGGAAAATACTCTCTCATTCTCTTTGTAGTTTTCAGCCAAATTAGCATGCTTATAAAATAACCCACTTCTTCCTGTTGTAAGCACTATAACTTTACCAAACAATTATAATTTACTATAGACTTAAGGCAGAACAACTTTCAATGTAGTTCAGATAGAGGTAAAAATATATTTTCTAACACAAAATTAAACATAATTGTGGATTTTTGTAAACAAAATATTATTCTCTGGGTAAAATAAATCTTCATAATAGGTAATATTAGTAAAGATAGAAAAACATATTGAAAAATAAAGTTGCTTGTGCCTTTAGAGCTATTTGAAAGTCTGTTTCATTTTGAAAAATAACATAACTATCGTCATTCATACTTAATTACCCATAATTTCCTCAAACATTTTTCTTGAAAAAATAACAATGCAGGAGCATAAACAGCTTCATGTTCATATTCATAAGGTCATATTATAAGAAATTATTTTATGTTCTATTACAGATATAACAATTAATATTAAAAGTATTTCAACAATTTTCCTGAAACAATGAGTCACAGAAGCTTCTGTTCTTTCAAAATTATTATGCAAATAGTTAAAATATTGAAATGAACCTAAGAATTGATACCCTAACAGATCAGTACTGTAATAATTTGTTGACAATGAATAATCTCTTTGAAACAAGGTAAAAACAGCTAGGAAAGAAAACTTAAAAAATTATGCCTAGGGAGTATTTAAATGTAGGTGCTGAATAAATTATCTAGACATTAAAAGGTTTATGTATTTCAAAGAAATGATAAAAAATTTGAAAAAATCTGAGAAGATTTAACAAAAAGCAATAGAATTCTAAATGTGATCAAAACTATAGGAGAGCTCTATTAAATGTATAACCTTTTTGCACACAAATTACTCTTTTCAGAACCTGCTCTTTTATTGGATTGCTCTGCCATTTTATGGAATATATTTTAATGTTGTACAAAGAAAATGAATTTCACGGATTTGATTTAACAGTTCAGTTTCTCTATGCTACTATCTTGTGCTCTCATGCTGCGATAGAAGTTTGCTGTTTTATTCAGTTGTCTACTCCATTATAGGTTTGACAAGGTGTGTGTTTGTGTGTGTGTGTGTGTGTGTGTGTGTGTGTATTTAACATCATTCAGCTTAAGGTATAAACCATGTATTATTCAAAGAAAGTCTATCATTTTACCAGTAATGTTCAGCGCATGCTCCCTAAAACAGCATCTGATCGATAAAAGTTAGATTCAGCAAATCATTTGACCTACAGTCTGACAAATGCCTAGATTAGAAAGCTTTCCAGGGTCCGTGGAATATTGCATACTTAGACCAGAGAGCTGATTTGTGTAAACCATTTTCTACTTTTTAAATTATCTTCATTGATTTTGATGCTTATGAAATTTGGTTTGTTTTGAAGCAAACTTAATTGTGGGGTATACACTCTAGGAAGGAGCCTTTTAAATAGTAAAAACAAAGCAATGATACAAATACATTGATAGAAGTAGACATTATGTCTATATAGTAGAAATCCAAAGCTTTGTGATTCTAGTGGTTATTCATTTTTTTCATTTTTAATGGATGGCATGGTAATATAAGGCCACCTAATTCAAAAGAGAATGCATGATTTGCCTAGCAGTATAATATAACCTTGGGGCAAGTTGACAGTAACAAAACATAGTCTAGATGAAGTGAGTTTTGTTACTAAGTAATCTGTTTTCTACACCCTCTTCTTGTCTTGATATGCTACTAGAAAGAAGACCAAAGTCAAGAATTAAAGGAAAAATAGAGCAAGAGAACTGACGGTCTGTCTCTGTGTCCACCTGTTCCTTTCCTTCACTACATAAGTAGGTGAATCTTTGGAATCCACCTTTTAAAATGATACTGCCCTTCCACCTCAACCACATCCATAATCCTGTTTTAGCCATGTCACCTTTTAAGAAAAATTAAATATACCAAACAAATAAACAAACAAAAGTACTGTGTCAAATGCTGAGTTTAGTGAATCAGAAGAAATCCTATAGACCATCAAATCTAAAACTTTCATTTCGCCCAAGAGGAAACCACTGCTCAGAAATGATTAGTGAACTCACTCAAGTTCACTGAGCTAGCTAATAGCAAAATAAAGATCAAATCCAAGCTCCCTGAATTTCCAAACATTCCACCACGTTGACTGTTTTAGAATGTCATCAAGGAAGAGATATCTTCATGGCAATGGGACTAGAAGATTCCTTTAACACGTAACTGCCATGTGAGCTGTATTAGAACTCAGGCACAAAACACAATAAACAATAACACATTTTTCATTAAATTAGAAAAGTTGGTTTTATTTTCAAAGTTTTTATTCTATTATTCTATTTTTGTAATAAAACACTGTGGCCCCAAGGAAAAAATTTTTTTCTAGTGTGGCAGTCAACATTTAAAGATATTACTTGATTGGCCGGGCGCGGTGGCTCACGCCTGTAATCCTAGCTCTCTGGGAGGCCGAGGCGGGCGGATTGCTCGAGGTCGGGAGTTCGAAACCAGCCTGAGCAAGAGCGAGACCCCGTCTCTACTATAAATAGAAAGAAACTAATTGGCCAACTAATATATATAGAAAAAATCAGCCGGGCATGGTGGCGCATGCCTGTAGTCCCAGCTACTTGGGAGGCTGAGACAGAAGGATCGCTTGAGCCCAGGAGTGTGAGGTTGCTGTGAGCTAGGCTGACGCCACGGCACTCACTCTAGCCTAGGCAACAAAGCGAGACTCTGTCTCAAAAAAAAAAAAATAATAATAATAATAAAGATATTACTTGATTTATAATATAGATCTAGTTTGCATGTAGGAAAAGATATTAGAAAAGAAAAATATTACAAAATATTTTTTTGATTAATGCTCTCCACTCTCCCCAAAACAGGTGAATGACAAAGAAAAAATTTCATTTCCTACATTGAAAAATGATTTATAAGCTGTCTGACAGGGACAGTACCAAAAATAACCTAAGAATTTCCCTATATATTTTAAAAATAAATTTAACTAGTCAATTCAAAAAACACTTTCAAAATCAAATGCTTTTGGTAATACAAATTTGGATAGCAATTACCATCTATGTCAGCCTGGGATATTTTGGACAATATCAATAACAGACATTTGATTTTGAACAAATGATTTTCCTAATTGTATTAAAAATATAAAGCAAAGCTTTATATTACTAAATAATTTACCTTCAAATTTATAGATGGTGGAGGGAAAAAGAAAGCATTATTAGCCTCATCAATTAAACCTGGCTACAAGTAGATATTTAATATAAAGCTGTGATTTAAGAAAATCCTACATGAAGTAGGACCTACATAAGGTATAAGGAAGCATTGAGTACAACTGTAAGTGATACCATTAGTATAACGGTTAAGAAATTTTGAATTATAAATATATTTTTAAATAGAAAATATATTTGACATATGAGAAATGTTTAAAAGTAGGAACAATATGAAGATGGGAAAATTGGAAAGCTTTGTTATTTATGTTCATACATGACTAATTTTTAAGAGCAATCATCTAATTATTTAAAATTCAAATTAATTACATGACTTATAGAAGTTAAGGTAGTTAAGTTCTAGATGTTAATACGTTAACAACATATGAGATTGACGTATTTATTTTGTGTACCATGCCTGTGTTACACTAAGTATTGTTATTATTGGTAAACCTAGATTGATTCAGGTTTTTATCTGATAACAATGTACATCATATAATTTTAGTTTTATTATTTTTAGTTTTGCAACTGTAATGAAACCTGGAGAAAATATGGAAGTTATTTCAGGCATGAAGCAGGCATTTTATGAAGATTTTTGAAGAAGGAAAAAAGAAGAATGTGTTTCTAATCCATGCATTTCAAAGCTGCCACAATGCTATTCTGAATTGTCTTGTAATTAATTCTCTCTGTTTCATATTATTCTGAGACTAGTCATTTGGAGAAAATATGTAGAACTTGTCTGGCCTTTCTGAATCTATTTTTCACAGTTGCAAACTACTGGTCAAACAAATTAAATTACTGCAGCAGTATGTAACTAATTTTATGTAAATTAAGGTGTTAATGTTCTGAATCACATTCCTGAAAATGGTCTGTTTTCTCTTGCAGCTTTTCTTCATTAATAATGCTATGAATAGTCAAATCGAAAAATTAATTTCTACAAGACTAAGTGGATAAATTGTTACCCTTTGGCCCCTCAAAGAATTACATCTAAATATAGTTTTGTGCTCAGCTCAGAACACAGTTGTCAGTAGCCCAACCAAATAAATCAACATTTTAAACTTAATGCAGCTAGGGGTGAGATGATGTGAAATAAATTCCATCTTGTTTATATGGAGGGAGAACTTTAGAGCTAATGGTCAAACTGTGTGATGCAGAATTAGTGCCAAGCAGGGACCTTTATGGGCAGTCTTTCTGCTCCCAGTAAAAGGTATCGTCTCACTCCAACATCTATTCTCTGATCTAACTTCGCAATCTCCACCTCAAAATGACCCATACGAAGTTATGAAATATCAGTGGAATAAAATATTTATAATTGGAAATACATAAGAGAAATGGAAGCCGGAAAAGAAGAGTAAATTTATCATCTATTGAAATTACTTTCCAAAGCATATAAAGAAAATCAAGGGGTTTTCTAATTACTTGGCAAACTCATATAAGCCATTGATTGAATTAAAATTGTTTAGTAGAGACAAACATTTAAATTATTTATCTGTTGGGATTTTTATCTAGTATAATAAATGTTGGTCTACTTCCTGAAGTGCAGTGCATATAGATAACAATGCAGCACAGAGTTCCAGAAATGAAACTGGATCATAAGTGTTGCTTCTGTGATATGTGGCAGCTTGAGTTCCACAAAAATGGCTTTTCCAGATAAGTCGCCATAGTTGAGACCAAAATTAAATGCATTTTTATGTCTATTTGTTTGTAAAATATTTCCTAATAAACTTTTTGTCATTATCGTTAGATCTTCCAACAGATAAATGAGTACAGATAACCCCAAAATACCTGATTATTCACTCAGATAGTGTGAAAAATACTGTCTTATTCTGCATCCTCGTTTTGATCCTTAAATCCATCCCTAAACATACATATTAAATAAGAGGAATAGCAAACAATTCTATCAATTTTAAAGAAAGCCTCTCAAGTATGAAATTCTGGGACTTTTTTTAACCAGTTAATATAATACATTGCAAACTGATGCTACTCAGGTATCAACTGTTAAAGTGCTTGGTACCATTAACAAACAGATATCCATGTTATGTCACTGGCCAGATCATAAGGTAGCAGAAGAATTAGAATGAATTTGGAGGCAACTGAAGGGTGAACAACAGCCATGTCTACAAACCAGGCTGATCTTGGAGTTTTACATTTAATACAGTCTAAAGAGCCAGGCTCTGCTCCTGGCCTTAACCCAGGATAGATCCAGCTTGAAATAAGGGGTGAAAGGAACCATTACCCCCATTTTGTTGGGAATCCATGGAGTAATGCTCTTGAAAGAAGAAAGCATGAGAGCTGCCCAAGTTAAAAAGGGAACAACTATGTAGAATGAAGTATGTATTATTATTTTTCAGCTAAGTAACTCATTTTTGTTTAATAACCTATGAGCTTTGGGATGAGCTGTGTTATTGCAAACACTTAATTTTTGTAAATCATTAACATCCTCCAAATGAAATCAATCACAATGAATTCTCCAATTTTCTATTGTTTTATTACCAAATTCCTGGAACTTTTTTTCAAGCTAGCTTCTCTGAGGCTGGAGGGACATCAGAAGAACCTATCCACGGAGATGCATAGAGAGGTGATGAGCTTCTGGCTCACAAGCCAAGCTTGGGTTCTAACTGTAAATCTTCAAGCACTTTTCATACATTAAGTGCAGTACTCTCTCTGAGGCAGGCTGGTTGGGGACTCTTTTTCTTTAAATATATCTCGTTCTTATAAAATCAATAATGCCTTTTCAGCACTCAGTATTAATAATACTTTATACTTCCATAGCACCTTTTCTTTTCCTACTGCTCTCAAAATATATGAATCCATCCTCCAACCCCTGGGAAGTAGGTATGATTATATATTATATGCTCCACATTACCTAGTATAGTGCCTTGATTGGAAACATCTTTTTCTAGTGAAAAGGACACTGGAGACCACATCAAAAGAGGTAATAGCAAATCCTGGCATTAATCCATACTGGTGTGACTTTGGGACAATCATTTAACCCCCATGAGCCTGGTTGCCCATTTTATCGCTATGAGAAATTAAATTAAAAACATATGAAAGCACTCTTCCATCATAAAATTAATTCATTTATCTATTCAAAAAGTATTTTGGCATTAACATATGCCAGCCATGTACTAGGTGATGGATATGCCCTCTAAATAAGTGTTAGTACATCTCACCATGGAACTCATGGGCCAGCTGACAGGCAGACATTGTACAAGTATTAGCATACATAACTGTGGTTATGGAAGGGAAGGTGAGTATTTAAACCTGGTCTGTAGGGCCAGAGAACAAAGGCAAAGATCAGCTTGTGGTAGCTACTTAAATATATTTGAAGAGATAGAGAATAAGGCTTAGATCAAGATAAAGACACATTACTTTTTCTAAGACCAAGCAGAAATGTATTGAAAAAATTAAGAAAAAAAATCCAGGAATCAAAATTCTTTGGTGTTTTTGTCCAATAGGTTATTGTTCCTAAACATTCAATAGCTGGTAATTGACTTAAAAGAGGAGACAGTCTTTTTTTTTTTTAGGCTTTATTGAGGTTGAATAGATGTATCAATTATTATACATATTTAATTTATACATTTTGATAAGTTTGGATCTATGCATAGATCAGTGATACCACAATCAAGGTAACTGAATATATTCATCACCTCTCAAAAATTTCCTTGTGTATGTATATGTGTTTTATGGTAAGAACATTTAACATGTGATCTTTCCTCTTAACATATTTGAAAGTGCACAATATACATTGTGAACCATAGATACTATGCTTTACAATAGATCTCTAGAGCTTATTCATCTTGCATAAATGAAAGTTTATACTCATGGAACAACAATTCTCTATTTCCCCCTTCTCCCACTCTTGTCTCTGCTTCTACAAGCTTGACTGTTTTAGATATCTCGTGTAAGTAGAATCATGCAGTATTTGTAAGTAGAATCAAGAAGGAGAATGAAAATGGGAATCAAGGATACCTTAGCCCTCTTGTGACTGCCCTATCTCACTGGAACACCCTCAAGGTTCATCTATGTTGTCACAAATGGAAGGATTCCCTTCCTTTTTAAGGCTGAATAAGATTCCATTGTATGTATATACCACATTTTCTTTATTCATTCACTGTGAATGGACATTTAGGTTGGTTCCATGTCTTGGCTATCACAAATAATGCTGCAATGAGCACAAAAGTGCAAATATATTTTCAGGATCCTGATTTGAGTTCTATTGAATATATACCCAAAAGTGGAATTGCTCAATCATATTTCTATTTTTAATTTTTGAGGGACTTCCCATAGTGGCTGCACCATGCTATGTTTCCAACAACAGTGTAGGAGGGTTCTGATATCTTCACATCTTTGCCAACACTTTTTTTATAATAGCCATTCCAACAAGTGTGAGGTAATAAGGTGACATTCGTTTGCAAAGTAGATGCCTAATCACATTATACTGAAATGATGTTATAAAGTTCAGTACCAGTGCCTTTGGACTGCTTTTAAAGTAAGACTTTCTTCTAACAGGTCTATTTAGTATTTTAGTAAGCACTCTCCTCTAAATAGATACCTACTTTATCCTGAAAATTTCATTGTAATATACTTTCTTGTGGCAAAGTCAAAATATATTAATTAGAAAAAAATCATAGCAGCTTAATACAAGAATTGAGATGGACAAGAAGGAGAATGAAAATGGGAATCAAGGATATGTTAGCCCTCTTGTGCTTCTGGGCGTGCTTTCACATATGTTTCTTGACTTACTTTTGTCAGAGTGTTGTGAGTATCTCAGCCAGGTGACCAAGGTTAGCATCAACAGTGATAAGTTATGTTAATAGTATGTACCCTCGATATGATATGATGAAAAGTGCACTTTACGTATGTGATCTTCATTCGCAAAACCCATAGTCATGAGAAAAACATCAGACACATTTCAACAGTGGGGCATCCTACAAATACCTAACCAATATATCTCAAAACTGTCAAGTTCATCAAAAGCAACGAAAGTCTGAGAAACCATCAGCCAAGAGAAGCCTAGGGGACATGACAGCTAAATATCATATGGTATCCTGGGTCAGATCTTGGAGCAGGAAAAAGGCATTAGGCAAAAACTAATTAAATATCAATAAAATATGGACTTTAGTTCATAATAATGTACCAATATTGTTTATTAATTGTAATAAATGTACCATACTAAAGTGAGATGCTAATAATAAGGGAACTGGGTTCAGGTGTACGGAAATTCTCTGTAGTTATCTTCTCAATGTTTCTATAAAACTAAAACTGTCCGAAAAAATGAAGTTTATTTTTAAAAGATTTGAAAGATATTTTGCAGATGAGAAAAACTTAAGCAATTTTTCTAATATTGCATAACCAGTAGCCATGATTTGGAATCACCTCTGTGTACATCCAAATCACATACCCTGACCAAGATGTCATGCTACTTCTCCAAAGAACCTGACTCTGGATCAAGGAAGTATCATTTACAACACTTCACATCATGTTTTATTATTTTCAAATTTTTAGGACTAGGAAATATACAAACATATTAGAAAAGAATCTCTATAGCTGGTTAGACAAACATCATACATCCCTATTCCAGAGTTTACTAGCTATTTCCTTGAAATAAGCTATTTTCTTGAAATTATTTCCTTGAAATAATCCCTATATCTGGGATAACAAATATCATATTTTGAACTATTTAAACATACATGCATACACACACACATCCCCTCACAGAATGCACGTGGCACACTCTCACAGGAGATATAGCTAGTTAAATGCATGATTTTACATTTTTGTTAGTTTCTAGAAAGTATTTTTCCTCAATTAACATAGCAAACCAGAGGAAGTCACTAATTCACCAGGTTATTCTTACTTTATAGTGTCTATATAGTCAAAAATATATGAACTCTTTATTATCTCATTGTTTAGGAAATAATGTTCAAATTAACAGTCACAACATATCACCATATACGTACACCAAACATTCATTTATTCATTCATCCATTTCCAAAAGAACTTAAATATCATGCAATGTTCTCCAATAAAGTGAAGACAATACACTCATCATAGATGATACAAATGCTGTTACAGGCTGAAGATTATATTACAGGTGATGCAAACAACAAGAGGCATTTCTGCCTTCCCAACTCAGCTTGTTCTCTAATAAATCCTCAATTGGTGGCAAAAACAAACAAACAACAACAACAACAAAAAAAAGAGGTGTTTCAGCAAAGGAGACAGTATGCACAAAAATCCAGAAACACAACATGGAGCATTTTGGCCAGGATTGATAACCAGTTAGTATTTAAATGTTCCAATGTCTTAGAACTGTTAGTAAACAAATGTCATTCTGAACAGTTTTATAACCTAAATATTGTTGCTTCCTTAAGACAGATAATATGTCTTCAATTTTAAATTTATATGTGTTTGTTTATTTAAGAAGGGCATATTTACCTTATCCATGAAAATATCTGCTAATTTGAAAAAAAAAAACTGTTGTAACAAAATATAATAGTACTATCTATGAAATTGAGTTTAGTCAAAATGCAGTTAAGAGTTCATGCCCTTGCTTGAATAAGTCTAGGGAATTGGTAATTTTATAAACATTTTATTTTTTAATTGTGATGATGAACAATGAATTGTCAAACTCAGAAACTTTATAGTAGCTAAAGAGCCAGCAATATTGCTAGATGCAAAGTTAAACCAACTTTTACAGATGAGAGATGCCTTTAGAATGGCTGTGATGAAATGTATTCTACCAAATGAATTTCTGTGATATGATTGCAAAATGAACCTCTCTCTCTCTCTCTTTTTTTTAAACAGGCAAGGGAAGGGGCAGTCAGTCTGAGATTTACACCTGATTTGTGTTATAGTAATCTTTGAAATTAAGAAGTGTATCCTTGCATTTCATTAAATTCTGGCTAATGAGATAACTGTCTTCCCAAGGAGGGAATGATAAAGTACTCAGGCCATAAAGCATAAATTAATACTGCAAGGTTAAACACTGGAACTAACTCATGTTTCAACAAAAGCCCCTACCAGCAGTTAAATTAACTGACATAAATACCATAAAATCTGTCTTTATTTTAGTTTCAGATGATGCTTCTTTTTACACCCCTGCTTTCAGTTTGTATAACTCATTTTTGCACATTATTGCATGCACCATTTGCCATTTAAAGAATCAGCTACAACGGGGAAAAGATTTAAGGAATCAAATACTCAGAGAGGAAAAAGAAACTAGTGGGTCTTGGGCATATCATACTGAAGACTGTTAGCACTGTTGAAATATACTACAATAGACAAGAGTAGTTCAAAGAAACAGTTAATTATGAGAAGACCAGCCCAATGAAATCTACTTTTTAAGCTTTTGATAGACATTTAAAAAAAAAAAAAAAAGCTAAAGAAACCTGTGGTGATAATAGGTTTGATATATATTCTGGCAAAAATTATATCACATTAATGAGGTGGCTTAAAGGGCTCATGCATTTTGTAGGAGGCATTTCAATGTATTAGTATAATTAGCAGTGATGAGAAAACTGTTTGGAACTGAATTACCTCTCACGAGTTCATTTGAGCTATATGAAATTACACCATGCAAGAAGGAAAATTATGGAGCCATCCAGAGAGAGTTCATGCCTGATTTGATCATAGCCACTAATTGGATGATCATTTTCGTAAAGCTTTTCAAATGGTTGACAGTTTCTGCCTCTCATTTTTTTTTTAATGGACGAGCTCTTTATTTCTTGTCCTAAGCAACCAAACATAGGTTTGTTAGAGATTTGGGTGTTTCTACAGGGACCTTACAGGTGTAATTGTCACAATCCGAGCAACCTTTGTCCCTTAATTAGCTGCTTTTGGGGAACCCCTAATGAGAGTTGCTGTTCTTGTTAACAATCTTAGAGAATACCTGATGAGTGAAGCTCTCCAAGCCTGATGTATGTCAGCAGCCACCATATGACAGCAATTTAATGAAGTTAAAATCTGACCCAATTGGAATGGATAGAGGAGCACTTGTGTTGTACTGCTTTTGATTCCTGTGTGTGTGTATGTGTGTCTGTGTGTGTTTAATACGAAGTAGGTGTTCCGGTAAAGGACAACAGGAAAGTGAAGGGTGAGGGTAGAGTAAAGAAGCTTCATTAATGGATCTGCTACGTGAACCCTATTCACACAACAGCCAATAGCCAATATCAGAGGAGAACTGAAATCACGGAATTAGCTTTCTTTGTTATAAATTGCTTTGTGTGAACTGCACTGTACAGCAAAGTTTCACAATTTGGGGGACTAGTAAATATCATACCTGTTATCTGCTTAACTTTTTATTTATCTTCCATATCTCCTACTTAAATTATCATTTCCATTTCAGCCACACAAGGTTTCCAAATGAGCTTCAATCATGTGAAGTTAAAATTATTAATTAACAATTATACTTTTCCTCAAATAACATGTGTGACCTAGAAATCAGAAAGGAAAGTCATTATGAAAACATGCCACTCAATTTGTTGCTGAAAAGAAAGATATAGCATTAGGTTAATGATTTTTTAATCTGCTTGGCATGCTCTAATATTATTAGGAAGAGGCAGATAAAATGTAGCAAGGCAGATACAATGAGATACAACGTAGCACTGTTTTTTTGTGTGCCTGTGGGCATTTCCACATGCATACACATATGTGTACATGTTCAATTTTTAAAGTGTTGTTCTTTCACAAGGCCAAATATTGCAAGTACTTATTTCTCTCTTTGGAAGTTTTCACCCTGTATGCAACTAATAGATGCCACAGGACACTTACTCATAAAAACTGCTTTTGGAAATATTTGCTATAGGTATTACAACCACAAATCAGAAGGTGAAATATTAATAATCTCAAAGTTTAAATGAGCCCTCTGGCTGTCCACTAGCCTTTCTGTGGCTCCAATTTGCTTAGGTATACACAGAAGTTGCTAAATTTAGCCAGTCAGAAAGTTGAAACCAAACATCTCTATATTAGGAATGGAATATTTTAGAAATGCGCTTGCTACATTCAAGGAGCATAATTTCAAGGCACCTGAGATTGAAATTTCCAGGAATCAGAACTTAGAGGATTTTTTTTAATTCTGAGATACATGAGTTAAATTATTTCAGAGAGCAAACATGTTCCTAAGTAATTAAGTGAATCCCATTTTAACTTTGTTTTCAGTGCTAGAAGGAGTCAGAGATTTTGCTGAACAAATTGGTGTATTTAGATATAAGATATATTTTCAGTCCATACGCTTGTTCTGTCACTGATGTTTGTTTGTTCAAGTCACCAGGATATAAAATAACCACCAGGTTTCTAAATGAAAAATTCAAAGGACATTTTTTTTAAATCCATCATTCTAATGGGTCACTGAAACATTTCTTTGTTGGCTTTTTGAAAATTCTCCTTTCTTCTTAGCTTCTTATTTCATCAACTCCCCATGAAGGTCTAATCAATACCTTGGCTGATTCTCATTTTGACTTACTGTTTTCTCAAATTAGAATTTGTTCTCCTCTGGGTTTTCTGCGTTACTTTCTCTTTTTCTTACATTTCTTGTCTTCTGTCTTGTATTGATATAAATTTTCTGAGTTCTTGTCCTCATATTTGATGAATAGTTCAACTGGGTATGGAATTCTAGGTATAAATAATTTTCCTTCAGAACATTGAGTGCAATTCTGAATTATATTCTGCAATCCAATGTTACTAATGAGAAGTCTGAGGCTAATTTGATTCTTATTCCTTTATAATTAACTGCTTTCTTTCCATAAGGACAATTTTGATATCTCATTATCTAAGTGTTATTCATCTGCCCTGCTCAACACCCGGTGAACACTCTCAACCTGAAAATTTGAGTCATTCCATGGAGCAAAAATATTCCCCCCTCCCTTTATAAAATATATATATATATATATATATATATATATATATATATATATATATTATTTTTTCTTTCCCTTCAGGTTTTTCTGTTCTTGCTTCTTCCAAACTCTCAAAAGATGCATTTTGGCCCTTCTGACCATGTCTTTCATGTCTCAACATTTTCTTCCTATTTCTTTGTCTCTATCCTTTAGTTCTATGTTCTGGGAAATTTCTCCAAAAGCCTTTCTGTTAAACTTAGATTTAAAAAAAAAAAAAAAACATAACTGTTTCTTATTCAATAATTACACATTCTACTTTAAAAAAAAATAAATGTGATGCTTTTTTGAATTTCTTGGATGATACATGTTTGTTAGGAGTTTTTTTCAAAGTTCTTTATATGTTTTGAATTTTCTGTTTTCAGTGGAGTCAGGTCTTTCTTTCATACTGTCTTCTATCTTTTGAGCTAAATTGTCTGATTATATACACACAGCATGTGTGCATGTGTATACATATGATATGTATGTATATGTGTGAATAAAGAAAAGACTCATTAACATTGAGAGCTATAATGAGTTTCATTGCTACTGTCTACACCTGTTTCTTCAACAGGCCTCTCCCCTACATGGAAAGCTGACCTCTAGCTCTTTGTATGTGGGCCTGCCTTTAATATGAATGAATGTGAAAAGCACCAGAACAGATCAAAATGTGATTCAGGTAAGCTGTTTGTTTTTGTTTTGTTTTTTTTTATTTCAAAGAGCTCCCTCTTCTACAGTGTTCAATAATACAGTGCCTGGATGGGTGCCCAGTGGTTCTATTTTGAGTGTTCTGAGAGGCAAGACTGCCCCAGGTCCTGAAGATCTCCTACTATGTGTCCTTGTTCTGCAGCTCTTGGTGGTTTGTCTCCTGACACTTGTATTTTGGTAACCATGTGGATACATGGGCACCTGGTTTTATTGTGAATGTTTTCCATGGGCTTTGGGTTTGCAATCTACTTGGTTGGTCCTTCTTTATGTGAGGATTTGGGAGACAGAAAAACTTTGCTGCAGCTGGCATCGTCCTCAAATCCCACCAAGTCATTTTCAGATAAGTTTCTCCTAAATACCAGCAAGGTAAAATTTGGTTTGTTTTAATCCTATCTGAGGGTATTTGTCTTTTGGAAGGGATATTTAACCTATTACAAATATTATTTAAGCTAATATGTGTGGTCTTCTGCAATCTTCTTTTATCATTTGGATTTTGTTATGTTTCATTATGATTACCTTTGCTTTCTGCTTTTGTTATATTGTTTGTGTTTTTGCCTTTGTTCAAGTTTTTTGTTATATGCCTTGTGTTATAAATTTGACTCATATACCTTGTGTTATAAATTTGACTCCTGTAAGACATCTTTTAAGGCATTTTAAAGTTTCTCTATTAATCAAAGTCAAGAATAAAATTGTAGCAGTTGAGCTGTTATCTTTCTATCTCACAAAAACAGATAACAGCGAAGATTAGAAATTTAGACCATAGCACTTCCCATAACCTTTCTCTATTTCCTAGTATTTGTTAATATAATCTGGGAGTTTAGGCAAATATTGTTATTTATTTATTTGTTGAAACAGGATCTCACTCTGTTAGCCTGGCTAGAGTGCAGTTATCATAGCCCATCGCCATCTTCAACTCTTGGTCTCAAATGATCCTCCTGCCTCAGCCTCCTGAGTAGCTGGTACTACAAGAGTGCACCACCATGCCTGGATAATTTTTCTATTTTTTTGTAGAGATGGGGTCTCACTCTTGCTCAGGCTTGTCTCGCATCACCTCCTCGCTTTACCACCCCAGCTCCACCTTCCCCGTAAACCCCTCCCAGGGTCCATGGAAAAATTGTCTTCCATAAAACTTAGGAACCCAGTTGAAGCAGGAGGTGAGCAGTGAAAAAACAAGGGAAGCTTCATCTGCATTTACAGCCACTCCCCATTGCTCATATTGCTGCCTGAGATCTGCCTCCTCCCCACCCCCACCCCTCACCCCACCCCGCTGCCACTGCCTGCCACAACCTCACCTCACTGTCTGTAGAAAAATTGTCTTCCATGAAACCCTCCTGCCTGGGCCTCCCAAAGTAGTAGAATTACAGGCATGAGCCAGTATGCCTAGCCTATTTTTATTAAATTATTTTACAAGTATATTTTCTCTTTCAAGAACACTTACTGACATTGACATTTAATTTTATGCCCAATTATACTTGTTTTTGAGAATCTCATTTTTGAGTGCTTACTTATGATTCATCTCTTGATTGGTTAGGGTATGCTATCAAATAATTTTGCAAGAAGAGTATAAGGATAATGTCTTAGTTTGTTTTGAGCTATTATAACAGAATTCATGAGACTAGACTAATTTATAAAGGACAATAATTTATTTCCTCACAGTTCTGGAGGCTGGGAAGTCCAAGATCAAAGTGCCAACAGGTTAGGGCCCATTTTCTCTGCTTCTAAGATAACATCTTAAATGGTGTGTCCTCGAGATGTAGATGGGAGTCAGAAGGGAGGAACAGTTTGTCCTCATGTGGCAAAAGAGAGAGCCCACTCCTGCAATCCCTTTTTATAGTAGCATAGTCCATTCATGAGGACAGAGCTCTTATGATCTAAACACCTCACTTCTCAACACTGTTACACTGGGAATTAAGTTTCCAACACGTGAATTTGTGGAGAACACATTCAAACCATAGGAGATACTATTATTTCCTTAGCCCTTGTATATTTGAGAATGTCTTTCTATTACCACTACACATAAAAAAAAAAAAAACTTGGCTGAACAAAATCCTTAAGATAAAACATTTCCCACTCAAATTGTGGTTTTACTTTGCAGGGTAGAACTGTTGATACTAGTCAGACCTATATTTTTTGGTGTAGAATTTATTTATTCTACCTATGCATATGAAGGTGTTTTATATAACCAAGTATTTTTTCTTGTTCAAATATTTTTTTCCAGAAAAATATTATTTAGATGTGAATCTTACTACATTGATAATTTCTGAGACATATGAGTTACTTATATATGAATGTATAAGCAATATACTTAAATATATTATATTTAACCACAAGAAATTTTTCTTCAATCATATCTTTGATTATTATTGCTATTCTGATTGTTATGCTTCCTGTTCAGGAAAACCTGAGCACTGGATTTCCACTGTCTTCCATTTTCTTCTGCATTTTGGGAGAGCATCTCAGATTTGTAGTTTGTTTCTTTGTTTCCTTCACATCATTGGATTGAGCTTCTGCAGTGCTAATTCTATTCTGTTCTTTATTTATTCCAGAGCAGACTTAAATTTTGCTGTAACATTTCTTGGTCTACTTGTCTTTTCTCTCTTCTCACTTTTTATTTTATCCTGTTGTTTTTTAAAAAATTAGAATCTTTCTTCCTTATGACTTTTTCTTTCTGATTTGTTGGGCCAAGTATTCTTTAATCACATAGAGAATTTCAAATAATATTAAACATTTTATTTGATTGGCTGAAAACAAATATTTTCAAAGTCTTCATTGACCTCCTTTTCACCATTCTTTTCATAGTTTCTAAGGTGGATTTTCCATCACATCAGTTGGAAACTACCTCAGCTTCCCACTATCATATACAGGTATATGAAAATATACCTTTATCTGCACTCATTATTTCTACATTGCTATTAATTTTATGAAGCATCCGTTCTTTACAAGGTGAAATTCTCCATCTTTGACTCATATCTTAGCTCCTCTCAACTTCTCAGATACTTGCATAACTGGTTAAGCTCACTCTCTCTGCTGTCTCCCCAATAAGCCCCCTACCCTGTGCCAATATCCCTCATGCGTTCTGTTTCCTTCACTTGGCTCTTAGTCTATCTCAGCCTGGCTTCTGCTCCTCCATTACACAAAATTGCTCTCAACCAAGAGAGCAATAACTTCCCTACTTCTAAATCCAATGGCCATTTTTCACTCCCCATCTCTCTTGACTTCTCAACAGAATTTGAAATGCAGTTGGCTACTCCCTTCTTCTTGAAACACATTTTAGCATTACTAGAGAATTTTCTGCCTATATTCTCCATCCTTTTATCTATTTAGGTCCTTGGTATTTACATTATTGATTTTGATATGCTTAATATATAAAAGCTATTATTAGCATTTTGTCTGTGACAGGAGGCATTTTAGGAAAGAAACACAGCACATCACTTAAGTCAATACAAATATAGATACCTACTTGACAAACTCAGAAGAGAGAAACCAAAGGAAAATTTTCAAGAAAATAACACTTTTACATTGCAAAAGTATATATTTTTACTGAATTTGACAGTCCTGTAAATTAAATCAGATGAATTATATACATGGACATTAACTTTTAGTATTTCCCATTGGGAAAATAAACCATTGTTTGGCAACATATCATTCGAATATACTAATCATACTAGAAAAGTCCCTTACTTAACCATGTGCCTTATTTAGGGAAAAATGAGTGGAGAAAATATTTAGCAAAGAAAATCAGTTGCTAAGAAACATTAATAAATTTCCATATTGTTGTAATGAATATTATTGTTTGGTTGTAAGGAAAGGGTCAATACTGAAATAAAATGAAGGTTTTAGAAAGACTCAATAGGGGTGATTAATGTTTAGTAGATAATCAACAGTCTCTGCTGCAATAGTTATATATGAAAACTGCCTTTTCATTAGGGCTAGTCTCACAGAAGGTTGTGAAGGGAAGGAAGTTTGTCTTCAGGCCCTTGGACTCCCTCCTTACCCAGAAAAACCAACATGTTTTCTGTGGCATCCATTACTCTGATTGCTCTCTACATGTTTTTATTTTATAATTTAATAGAAATCAAAGTGTTAATATTTTTTTCCTGCATTCTCTGGCATATGTGTAAGCCACTTTAGAGACCACAGGATTACAGAATAATTTTAGATTTGTTTCTTTCATAGTCCTATTAGCTGATACAACTACTTCCAAACTCACATGTAAAAGTCACTAACAAGTACAACTAATGTAAAATGAACTGTATCAATACATATATAAATATATATATTAAGTACCATTATATGTATTATTATGTCTGTCACTCACCATAACCTTGTAAAATAGTATTATCAAAATCTCTGTCTTAAAGATAAGATTCAGAGATGGTGGCATGCCAAAGGTGATGTACCTTGTAAGGGGCAGGTTCAAGACTGAAAGCCGGATGTGCTAACTCCACAGACTGTGATCTTTCCATTATGACATGTGGTAAAGTGACTCAACCAGTGGGAACTTGAACAGGTAAAAGTGTTATGAGAGAAATTAATATTTGCCTATTCTGTATCTGTTCTCCTCTTCTTTGAAAGCAGAGAGTGGCGATGCACACAATTAAAAGACTGCATTTCCCAGTCTCCCTTCCCACTGAGAAGCGAGAGGAAATAATGTATACTTAGCTGGAAGGTAAACCTGTTTAGGTCCCTCTCTCTTCCTTTGCCTTGCTGCCTGAAATGCTCCAACAGCCAGGAATCTTGGTCCATGAGGTAGACTTGGGTACATAACCATGTGCTAAGGATGATGGATACAAATATAGAGTCATCATGGCACATCTGACTTGCCTATCTCTTGACTTCATTTACGAGGAGAATAAGCACTTCAGTTTCAGCCACTATTATTTTGAGGTTTCTGTTATATGCAACTAAAACAGTCCTAATTGATACAGATATATAGTACTTCATTAAATGAGAAGAAAAGTTCATGGATTGTAGATGAGCAGCATCCAAGATAATCTTCCAAAAGGTATTGCCTGAGGCTACGTATGTTGTCGAGGCAGAAATCACCATTTTGGGGTAACAAATTAATAGAATTATGACATTTAAAGTTTATTAGGAAAAGAATTGGATGCTTTGTGGTAATTATCTAGCATAGGCAGAGTTTTTGTACGCAGCCCTGCTGCTGGCAGAAAGCAGGTGGGTAGATTGACAGACTCAGAACAGTTATTTAAGAGTGAGGCTGCTGTGAATGCAGAAATAGCCTCAGACAGTTCATGCTCCTGAGGACAAATGATGATTTGTTATTATGCTTGAACTATGATGAAATCAGTGAAGGCATCGTAGTATGAAGCAAAACCATGGGGATGCTATTAAGAGTTTAGCAATTCTAGTTTGTGTGGAAATATGGATTCCACTTACCAAAAATAATAGCATATAGGGAAAGAAGAAAGAAGAAGTTACTGTCATTGTTTTGAATTGTTCCTGAGCTATTCCATTGTGTCGTGAATTTTAAGTCAAATTTTATGTTATTAGTATTCATTTTATTAGTGTGATGTATGTGTACTGCCACAATATTACTATAATGAAATAATATGATATTATGAGTTGTCTTCCACTGATCTAAAGTAATGCTTGTAAAACATGTAGCAGCAATGCACATCAAAGTGAGAGGCAGAGAGAGAGAGAGAGAGAGGTGAGCACAAGAGACTGATTCTCTCCTATTAGCTCAAGTTTTCAGGTACTACCTAAGTTATTTTCTTGGTTAATAGTACACTTTCTATCAATACTCCTCTGCCTATAGGCCATCACTATTGCGTTCAATTTTAATCTCAAACATGCTCACTTAAAAATATATCTTTTAAATCCAGCATTACACTAGTATTTATTACTCACCTGACTGGAAACGTGAATCTTGGTTATAGTGATCAGGCAGAAACCACACAATCTAGAAATCTATCTATAAAAATTCCTGGAAGTATAAAATGGAGATACCTCAAAGAGCTACAAGTAGAACCACCATTTGATCCAGCAATCCCATGACTGGGCTTTTGATCAAAAGATCAAAAGATATTCTATAAAAAAGACATCTGCACTAGAAGGTTTATAGCAGCACAATTCACAGTTGCAAAGATGTGGAAACAACCCAAGTGCTCATCAATACATGAGTGGATTAATAAAATGTGGTATATGTATACCATGGAGTACTACTGAGCCACAGAAAACAATGGTGATCTAGCACCTATTGTATTATCCTGGATGGAGCTGGAGCCCATTCTACTAAGTGAAGTATCACAAGAATAGAAAAAGAAGCACCACATGTACTCACCATCAAATTGGTATTAACTGACTTAACTGACCAACACTTAAGTGCACATATAGTAGTAACATTCATCGAGTGTCAGGCAGGTGGGAGAGGCAAGGAGGGGATGGGTATATTCACACCTAATGGGTGCATATTTTTAATTTAAGAAAGGGAGGCAGAAGTCAGTATACCTTAGAATCTTTTAATATTTTAAACACATGGCATATGTGACTCCTATGGGTTTGGTAAAGTTTTGTTTTGTCTGTCATGTAGGCTCATTATAGAAGCATTAGTTTAGATAGATACTAATTTTTCTATCTGATAATTCATGTATATGGTGGGATTGTGGGAATTTTTGTTCCATTATAAATGACAGCGAACATTCCTATTGGGTCTATATGAGTTCATCAAATCAAGTTGAGACCAAAGCCTCTACCTTCCACACCATTCCCGATGTATACAGAAATAGTTTTATTTGAGTGACATCATTAGTGCAGGCTAGAAATAAGCTGGAGGTTATAGTTCGTATCATTTAATGACCTCAGTGCACTAATTGCTAAATGAGAAAACAAATTTCTTCTCTCTTTCTCTCGGAAGATAAACCAGGTAGGCAAGACCTAAGTGCCAAGCTCTGCATCCCCAAGTCATCTTCCCAGCAACTTCACCTCCAGTGGCTAAAAAAAGAACCTTAGCAAAGGAACTTCACAGTGATTAACTTGATCTCTCATCCCACCAGTTGTAAAAATATACTTTATATATTACATTCTGATGCTCTTTGATGCTATACAAGAAGGAGTTTGTGCTTGATAAATGGCATTACACATTCATTTCTAAAAGTAGTGTCTGGGAAAAGCTGTCAAGTTTATCAAAAATAGGAAAGATTTTTACATTCTGGACTGAGTCAGAGAAGGAAATTGCTTAGTGTTAGAAGCGATTGGAGATAGCAATTATCCCACTTCCTCGTTTCATTTTCTTCACTTACAACCCCCTTATGTGCTATGCATTTTGATTCGTGATTACCAGTCACCCATCACTAGAATGAGAGTTCTATGAGGGCAGGAATTTTTGTGACATTATGGACATTTGTCCCAAAGAATCTACTCACATCCTAGATGTGAGTCCTACAGTCCCAATTTATGTGCAGCCACTAAATTGTAACACTCTAGTGAGCAATCTGTGGCTTTAATAACCATGATTTTGAGGGGGACACTGGGTCTGTGTATTTAGACAGATACTTTAATTATTCTATTTCTCTTATAACCTAATTTAAATATTAAGATTCTGGGAAAAATAAAAATCTGGGCTTTTCTACTTTAATATTGTGAGTCTTTATACAATGTCTTTATAACCTACTGTTATAAATATTCTTACATAACTTTCCATGCAAATGCTTTTACATGACTTTCTTTCTACAGTCTGAGAGCACTTACAAAATCAATTTTGAGAACTATAATAAGCAGCAATCCAATAAAAATGTATTTAATATGACTTAAAAGGCAGGTGGATTCTCAGATGTTTCTATTGCTTTCACAGTCTTTGCAAGTTGCTTCTCCATAAATTCCCAGGAATTTCAATATTACCCAAGGTGCAATTCCACCATTGATCCACAGGGGGTAAGATGACAGGTGAGTATCATAGACCATAATAGAATTAAGTGGTAAACAGGATAGAAATTGAGGCATTTGAGAGAAAGTAGGAGGAAGAACATTTTATTTCTAAGAGCTAGTAACTACATACAGAGAAAAAATGCTGATGACAAAAATCTGGGATTTAGAAAATTGTTGTTTCTTGACTCAAGTGCTCAAATAATGATAATTATTTAAGAGCTTCTCCCAGATTCTCCCCTCCTACTGGGCCAACTTAGACAAATCTGCACAGTGTTTTGCCTTACTTTTGTTTTGTTTTACTTTAAAAACACTGCTCCCCTTTGAGTTTTCTCTAGTCTTATTTTCATTGCCCCAATTGACAATTAGTCATGCCCCTAAGAAGAGCAGTTTCAGAGTGTAGTGTGTTATTATACTGATAGTTTTTCCCCTGTTAATATTAATGAGAATAATCTTAGTGTTCTCTCAAAAATCACTGGACTTTCCTTTTTGAGTGAAAGGTCATCATCATCATCGTTTTACTTCATTAAAAGAAAAACAGAAAATACATTTAAAATAAAAGTCATTTTACAAAGACACAACATAGTTAAAAAGAAATATTAACTCTACTTGTCTATATATGCTCTGATAGAGATTTACAGTGGAAGAAAAATAAACAAGAAATGATAAAAACATCATTCAATTTGTTTGAGGGATGAGATTTAGAACATACACTTAAATATGAATGACACTGATTTTCTGAATATTCAGAGCTGCTCAGAGAATTCAGTGATTATGTATTGGACCTAATTCAAGAGATAGGAAATGTGGTTAGCTTTGATTTTGCTTCTCCACTCCTTTCTGCATGCTGTGGATAGCATTACCTTTCTGACTGACACTAAACAATAATTTCAGATAAATCGCCCTCTCTTAAGTGAACAAAAAGGTTAGAAATCTGTGTTTCAAGGTGGGCATTTATACTTCTTGAACATTGGACATTCACTCTTTCTTTGTCAGTTTGAAAGGGAAAGGTATTTTGTAGCTTTAACTTTTATTTCGTTTCTACATGCTATTTTAAATTGCTTTAAACAATTAAAGTTAATTAGCAAATGTTTTTCTTCTTTGTTGAACAAATGTTCCTGCACTTTGCTTATTTAAATTTGGGCATTTGTGTTTTATTATTGATCAGTAAAAGCTTGTTATTCATTATAAAAGTTTTATTAACTCAATATCTGTTTATATATACATGTATACAAATATATATATAAATATATATGTATGTATATGTTTGTATATCTCAGTACTTTTTTCCCACCCTCTTCAGCGAGATTATTTCATACATTTGTAATACAGTTAGATTCCTTTGTCACATTCTGCATTCCATTATGGTAGCCCTTGACCTCTTAAATGATATTTTTTAAATTTTCATACATTATTGTCCACTTTTCGTACTGTAAAGTTCTATGGGCTTTGAGAAATACATAGTGTTATGTATCCACTATTACCGTAATGTACAAAATATACTTAACTCCTGTGCTTCACCTGTTCAACCCTCCTTCTTTCCCAAATCCTCAGCAACCACTGACCAGTTTACTCTCTATTTAGTTTTACTTTTCCAGAATGTCATAAATTGAATCATACATTATTTAGCTTGTTCAGACTGGCTTCTTTCACTTAGCATTTATGATTATCCATGTTTATGCAAGGCCTGAGAGTTTATACATTTTCATCACTGAATAGTACCCACTGTATGGATGTACCCCAGTTTCTTTATTTATTCACCAATCAAGAAGGACAACTTGATTGCTTTTGGTTTGGAGCTTTTATAAATAAGACTGCTAGCCGGGCGCGGTGGCTCACGCCTGTAATCCTAGCTCTCTGGGAGGCTGAGGCGGGCAGATTGCTCAAGGTCAGGAGTTCAAAACCAGCCTGAGCAAGAGCGAGACCCCGTCTCTATTATAAATAGAAAGAAATTAATTGGCCAACTGATATGTATATAAAAAATTAGCCGGGCATGGTGGCGCATGCCTGTAGTCCCAGCTACTCGGGAGGCTGAGGCAGGAGGATCGCTCGAGCCCAGGAGTGTGAGGTTGCTGTGAGCTAGGCTGACGCCATGGCACTCACTCTAGCCTGGACAACAAAGCGAGACTCTATCTCAAAAAAAAAAAAAAAAAAAATAAGACTGCTAGAAACATTCATGTACAGGTTTTGTGTGGATATAAGTTTCCAAATCTGTTGGATAAACACCTAGGAGTGTGATTGCTGAGTCATATAATACAACTATATTTAGCTTTGTAATAAAGAACTAAACTGTTTTCCAAAGTGGTTGGGCTGATTTTAATTCCCATCAGCAATGAATGAGAGTTTATCTTGTTCCACATCTTTACCAGCAATGGATGTTGTCAGGTTGTTTTTGTTTTGTTGGATTTCGACCATTCCAATAGGTGTGTGGTGGTATTTCATTGTTCTAATTTAATATCGTTTGTCTAATGACAAATGATGTTGAGCATCTCTTCATATGCTTATTTATCATCTATATTTTCTTTTGTGAGATATCTGTTCAGATCTTTTGCCCACTTTTAATTGGTTTGTTTGTTTTCTTATTGTTAAGTTTTAAGAGATCACCACACATTTTTCCGTGCAAGTTCCTTATCAAATTTGTAATGTGCAAATATTTTCTCCTACTCTATGACTTATCTTTTCATTCTCTTAACAGTGTCTTTCACAGAAGAAATGTTTTTACTTGTATTAAGTTCAACTTATTAATTTTTTATTTCATTTCTTTCCTTTCACTTGTTTTGTGTGCGCGCACGCACGCGCGCGCGTGTGTGTGTGTGTGTGTGTGTGTGTTGTGTCTGAAAACATCACCAAACCTCAGGTCACATAGATTTTCTCCTATATTTTCTCTACATGTTTTATAGTTTTTTTGTTTTACCCTTATGTTGGTAAACCATTTTAAGTGAATTTTTTGAGTAATAAAAAACGTTCACATACAGATTCTCTCTTTAAAAAAAAGACTTTTACATTACCTTTACACCTTTGTCAAAATTTATATGAATCCATTACTGTACTTTCTAACCCATTCTATTGATCCATGTGGCTGACTATATTTATGTGAATCTATTACATACTTTCTAATCCATTCTATTGATCCACGTGGCTGACTATATTTATGTGAATCTATTACATATTTTCCATTCTATTCCATTGATCTATGTGTCTATTCTTTTGCTAATATTATACTGTCTTGATTACTACAGCTTTGTAGAAAGTCTTGAAGTTGGAAAGTATGAGTCTTCCAACTTTGTTCTTCTTTATTATTGTGTTGACTACTCCAGGCTTTTTGTCTTTCCATGTACATTTTAGTATCAGTTTGTTGATATCTACAAAATAGCTTGCAAGGATTTTTACTGGAATTATGTTGAATCTATAGATCAATTTAGGAAGAATTGACATCTTAATAATAGTAAGTCTCCCAATCTCAGAATGAATTCAGATGGAATGAACTCAGAATATCTCAACATATATTTATTACATCACTGTTTTGTAGCATTCCCCATACAGATCTATACATACTTTGTGTTATATTTTGATACTTAAGTGCTTTATTTTTTGTGCAGTTGTAAATAATAGGTTGTATTTTATTATTAATTTCAAAGTCTCAATATTTACTGTCAGTGTATGAAAAGCCATTGACTTTTATATTTGACTTTGTATCCTGTTACCTTGCTATATATTTGGTCATTAGTTTCAAGAATTTTTTATAGATATTTTGTCATTTCCTACATACACAATTGCTTATCAGTGAATAAAAGAATTTTATTCTTACTTTCCAATTTATAACTTTTTTTTCTTGTCTTAGTAAACTAAATAGGATTTTAAGTACAAAGCTGAATAGGAGAGGTGAGAGAGGTTGTCCTTGCATTATTCCAATCATCATATTTGATATTGGTATTAATAATTTGAGTTCTCTTTTCTCTTCTGTTAACCTGTCTAGAAATTTAATAATTTTATTGATTTTTTAAAGGACCAGCTTGTAATTTTGTTGATTTTCTTTATTTTTTTTTTCATGCTTTTAATTTGTCTTATTTTTGCTCCAATTTTTCTTTCTTTTGCTTGCATTAGGCTTATATCACTAATCTTTTACTGGCTTCCTAAGGTCAATTCAGAGTAAGAAAAATAAAATATTTTATTCTTCCATTATTATTCTTTCTCTGTTCATCTTCTTTATGTAGATCCAAGATTCTGCTCTGTATTTTTCTTCAGCTTCAAAACCTTCTGTTGACTTTTCTTATAGAGCAGATTTGCAGACGCTGAATTCCCTCAGTTTGGGGGGGGGGTTGTTTGTTTGTTTGTTTGTTTTTTGTCTAAGAAAGTCTTTATTTCTCCTTCACTTTTGAAGATTTGTTGGATATATAATTTTAGGTTTATGGGTGTTTTTAACACTTTAAATATTTCAGTCTTGTCTTGCTTACAATGTTTCAGAGAAAAAGTCTCATCTTTGTTCCCCTATAGGTAAGGGGTTTTTCTTTTTGTCTGGTTCCTTTCAAGATTTTCTCTTTGTCTTTGGTTTTTGGTAATCTGAAAATAATATGTCTAAGTGTTTACTTTTTTTGGTAGTTATCCTTCTTAGAATTTCCTGAGATTTTGGTATCTGTGGTTTACTGTCTTTCATTAATTTTGGAAAGTTTGGGGCCATTTTGATCTCAAATATTTATTTTGCTCCATTTTCTTGCTATCTCCTTCTAGTATTTTAATTACATATATATGTTATACCTTTTGCAATTGCTCCATAGTTCTTCAATGTTGTGTTCTATTTTTCCCATTCTATTTTTTCTTTGCTTTTCAGTTAGGGAAGAGTCTATTGTCCTATCTTAGAGTTCACTGGTACTTGCCTCATACAACTAAGACAGAGACTCAAGTCTTCCTGATTCTAAATTCTATGTTCATAAACATTGTGCTTAACAACTGATATGGTGAGAAATCAACATCTTCTTCATAAGCATCATTGTCCTTGTCATTACCAAAATATAATATACAATTCTACGTATTCCTAGAAAACAAGTAATAGTCACTAAATTATGCAATATAGTTTATAACAATAGAAAAAATAGATTTTGACGCATCCTAAATATCCAATTAAAATACATGGGAAAAAATCCCTTCACTATAGCACCAAAAAAAACCCTCTTTCAGCTGTAATCCATTGTTATTATGCCAAAGCCCTGTTGGTTGGTGGTAAGATATAGGAGAGGGAGAAATTTCTATAATCTTATAGTTAAGTCTCAGCCTTTCAAGGTCCTATGTCTTGAGGCTGTGCTCTTCCCAAGTATTTCTGTCCCTCCTCTAGTGGTATTAATTTTTCACCTTCCCTGTACTCCTTTCCTGGTTATATTATTTCCAATGTCCAATCAATTTTCTTGAAGCCCTGCTCTCTGCTGACTATGTCCCCACCCATTAATTGAGACCAGAAGTCTACAGTGGAATGACTTGGGGAGAAAGTTCTTTCTCTCAGCTGAGATGTTTTCAGAATTCAGCTCCAGACAGTCCTTTCTATAGAGAGTAGGCATTTGGTCTAGGGAAGATTCTGGGTATGTTTCACAATGGTCACTCTTCCCTTTCCCTACTAGAACCAGGAATGGATTTGTGTAAGTCCTCAATGTGAGAACCTGGTGAAGATCTTAGAGGGAAAAAGCTCATGCAAGTTTGGGGCCCTCCAAAGATTACAGCCCCTAGGAGTTTCTCACTCTCACAGTAGTCTACCCTCAGCCTCCAGCAATCAGTCAAAACTACCATTTAACTGTTCCTAGCAGCTTATGGCTTCAGTAGCTTATCCTCCAAGTAAGCAGATCTTAGTTATCAATATCTCTCTCAATGCACCTGTCTCCCTGGATTTCAGGGTGGAGGATTACCCTATGACCTCAGATCTTTTATGGTTCTAAGAAATGTTATTGATTTTCAGTTTGTTCAGAATTTTCTTGGAAGGATGGGAGTATTGATTTCCAAACTCTTCACTTGTCAGCTAAAACCCATTCTCCTGTTTTTCACATTTTTAATAGTTATTTTTCCACATTACATTTAAAACTCTTTGTCAACTTTAAAAACTAATCTCAATGTGATATTGATTGAGGAAGCATTAAATGTATATATTAATTTGGGAGAAACTGACATCTATACAATTTTGAACCTCACTATACATTTATTCAATTTTTCATGTTCCTTAGTGAAATTTTAAATTTTTTATCTATATACTTTCTAAATATTTATTAATACTTTTTAATTTTACTCAAAGTTGGGGTTTTTTTGTGCTATAGTGAATGGAATTTTTCCCATTATACTTTGAATATTTATGATATGTCAAAAATCTATTTTTCAGCCGGGCGCGGTGGCTCACGCCTGTAATCCTAGCTCTCTGGGAGGCTGAGGCGGGCGGATTGCTCGAGGTCAGGAGTTCGAAACCAGCCTGAGCAAGAGTGAGACCCCATCTCTACTATAAATAGAAAGAAATTAATTGGCCAACTAATATATATACAAAAAATTAGCCGGGCATGGTGGCGAATGCCTGTAGTCCCAGCTACTTGGGAGGCTGAGGCAGGAGGATTGCTTGAGCCAGGAGTTTGAGGTTGCTGTGAGCTAGGCTGACGCCACGGCACTCACTCTAGCCTGGGCAACAAAGCGAGACTCTGTCTCAAAAAAAAAAAAAAAAAAATCTATTTTTTCTATTGTTATAAACTATATTGTGTAATTCAGTGACATTATTTATTACTTGTTTTCTATGAAGGCATAGAATTGTATATTATATTTTGGTGATGACAATGACAATGATGCTTATGAAGAAGATGTTGATTCCTCACCATATCAGTAGTTAAGCACAATGTTTATGAACATAGAATTTAGAATCAGGAAGACCTGAGTCTCTGTCTTAGTTGTACTTTTCCCCCATTTTCTAGTATTTATTAACCTTCTAAAATATATATTTCGTAAATGATGTTTGTGTAGGCATTCTTGTCTCAGTCCTATCATTAATGGTAATGCCGCTAGTGTGGCACTTCCACAACTAATAACCTATGAATCATGGATTCTGTAGAATGACCATTGAAAAAAATATTGCACAGTTGAGTAGATCTGTGTATGATGCATACTACATACTCCACTTTAAGGTTTATGATCCATTTTAGTGTTTTGAAATTATCGATAGTTTTACATTACAGCATAATAGTCTCTAACTAGTGTTTCCAAAACTTTTATGCCAGAAACTCTTTTTCACAGAACTTTACTAACATCCTAGCCCTACTGTGTCCTTTTGAAAAATGCTTCTGTTGTTTAAATTTCTGAATGCATATTTATGTGAATTTGGCTGGTTTTGAATTTTCTTTTTGTCAGATTTTGTTATCAGGGTTAGATTAGTTTTGAAAAAAATAATTAAGATATTTTTTTCCTTTGTTTCTCTTTTTATTTTGTAGGGAATATTTTATGTAACATAGGATTATCTATTCCTTGAAAGTTTGAATGAAATCACTTGTGAAACAAGACATGGGTTTATTTCAGAGTTAATATTTTCACAATGTATTTTCATTTTCCTCCATGATTAATGGCAGGTTCACTAGATTTACCTTTTCTATTTGTGTACTGTTTGCTCACTTTAAAAACAGCCCATTTCATCATGATTTTCAAATGTATGTGTATCAAGTTTTAAGGCATCATAGATATTACTTCATAGAATAACACTTTATCATTTTAATCTTAGCAAAAGCTATCAATACTTTTATTTCTAATCTTCATTTATATGTTTTTTCCTCTACTTGTTTGGACTATATAGTTATTGCCCAAAATAGTTTTTATGGAACATCAATAAGTAGATTATAGTAAAAATTAGGGGAAAGATTTATGGTCAGGTAAGTAGGAAAAATGAAAAGTTAAACAAGTCAGACAGAGTTTTCCCCACCAGGTTCACATGTTGATTTACATTGTGTATCTTCCAAGTGAAGTTCCTGAATATAACATTTCCAAAATTTATTTGACTAGGAACTCATTATTTTAAAAACATTACCCTTTCAAAAAGTGCTGATGTAGAGCCCTGTCTAGTTAAATTATTTTATTTAAAAGAATCACCTCTCAATTCAAATATTTTTCTTTTTTCTAATGTGCTGCATTTTTTGTTTTTACACATTTCTTCATCTCACTTTCCTTGGTTTTGCTTTATTTTTATTTTTCAAACAACTTGAATTGCAATAACTCATTTAGTTTTTGCCTTTTTTCGTTTAGAAAGCATGTGATGCTATTAATTTGACTCTGATTACAGCTTTAAGTATATCTCACAAGTTTTTATAATTTGTAGTCATAATGAATTTCTAATATTCTATAATTATAGTGATAATTTCCTCTTTGGCAGTAGAATTATTTAGTAAGATATTTTTGTTTCTAAATTTCCAATTGCTTCAAATATGAGGTTTTTTTAAATTGTCAAAATTGCATAGTTATATTGTTTGTTACAGAAATGTGCCTTCTAAATTTGCTGCACTGGTGAATTTAACTAAGTTTACCTGATGATTATTCATGATCAACATTTTAAAATTCCTCAGAATGAATATATTTCTGTCAATCTCACATATTTCTAAAAATGTTTACTTTATACATTTATTTTTTACATAATTATTCAGGACATAATATTCATTGTGCATTTTACCCTTTATCATTAAACATCAACTCTCTTTTCCTATTTTTTTCTGCCTTGAATTCCACTGTTTTGGTATTATAGTCCCTAACTTCTTTTTGTCTATTTGGTCATTTTGTTTAAAGAATAGATCTTAAAGAAAATACATAATTTTTGAGATACCTTTTAACTTATTTATTTTACTACAGTTACCTGATATTTTTATCTTATTTCTGTCATAATGTTTTCTGGTGTTATACAAATGGTTCTTTTATTTTTTATTATTTATTATCTAATTTGTTGATTTTATCCTCTTGATCTTTTTATTTTTCTAAGCCATACTTTATACTACTTTGCTTTAATCATTATTTTAATGGATTAACTAATATCTATTAACTCTCTTTCTTGACCGCTAAGGACATTAAGAACATTGGCATGATTTGTTTTTTTCCTTTCACCTTCTCATTCTGTGGTGATTTTTGGCATTATTTGGGATTCATTTTTTTCTGATTTCTTATTATTTTTTACTTTATACTTTTCTTTAAAGAAAATTTAGGACTTCTGTTCTATAGTAATCTTTGTGAGATATTTAGTCTAAATTCTATTATTTCATGGCTTTAATATCCATTGACAGTTTTTTAAAGACAGTCCAGTTTTCCCATTACTGAGTTTTTCATTTTGGTATACCCTTCAGTCGTTTGAAAATGTCTCTTGTTGTAGGATTTCAGAAAGAGTACAAGAGTGGCTGACTTGCCAAGTGTTTCATGTCTGCGATTCTTTTTCTGTTACCATCATACATAATTGCCAGCTTTGTGCAGGGCAAAGGAGCGGCTGAGAATAGTGCTGATAAAATAACTGGATTACTTTACTCCCACTGGCATCTTTTCTAAAAATTTTAACTATTTTCTATTAACTATATGACTCCTTGGAGTATTGAGTGCCATGCCTTTATTGCTGCCATGTAAATAGTTCTTTCATAAATTGCCTTAAGTTTTTTCTAACTCGAGCTCAAGAAGTGTTCTTAATTCTAATAATATAAAATTTAGTGAACATGTCCATGATCTTTACTGACAATATTCACACTGTATAGATTTCAATCAGGCCAATAGTTAACTTTTGCTTTTTAAGACTAAAAATCCTTAATATTCTTCCACCCACATTCCCTCCCTGCTTTTATTTTAGTTGTTTTTCCCTAATACTATCTATTTTGTATTGATTCACTTCAAACGCATGCCCCATTCAAGGAGATACACATTTATTATATAAAATTAAATCTTCTATTTTGCCTTCAATGAGTTCCTTATAGATAGACAAAATATTTCAATAACATTGAGACATAAGCATATGGGACCAGTTCCTGAGAGCTCATAACCAAGAGCCCCTTATTTTATACATATAGCTTGGGTTTTTAAGCTCTTCCATTTTTCTGTCAATTTATAGGATTTATCCATAGATATTCTGTCATTCACTTAGGTCCCCTGTAGTACATTCCCCTTGGCCTAACTAATTCTTCAGAATTGAAAAATTGTGTCATTTAAAAATAGTAATGAAACCACTGATGGCACTTAACTTTAAAGGAACTATATAAATGCTACAAATAGAAAAAACATAAGTGAGGTATCATATATTGGAAAGTCTTACACAATTATGGACTTCTGAAGCGAACAATTCATCTGAATAAATTTCTAAGGAGTTGAAACATGCTGCTGCTTTGTAATTCCCTATTCTAATAAAAATATTCTTTAGAATATTTTCTAAATTAAAGCTTTGTAATAGAGTATATATTAAAGTCATCAAATTGGGAAATTTTGGAATTAGTACATGTTTTCTTAAGCAAAATTTATTCATGTCTTTAGTTTCTATATATTTCTGAGAAGCATTTCCTGCCTTACAAATTTAGCAACTTAAGCAATTGAATTATTTCTTTTGTAACTCACTTCTTTGAAGGTGCTATTTTGTCTACACTTGAAATAATTACAAGCAGATACAGGAAATACTTTGCTATCAAAATTAGTTGTCACTTGAAAATTTCTCATTGCTACATTTTAAGGATTCCAATGTTGCATATTGGTTACAGTTTTTATTTTGAAGGATTGTCAACTGTATCCAGAAGATTAAAACAGATCTAAAGAAAGCATCTACTAGATCATAATGTATTTTCTAAATTTTTAAAATGACTTAACAAGATAGACTCGAATGGTTCCAAAAGATACATGAAAGATACATGGGTCCTCTTTCAAGTTCCCTCTGTGGATTGTCATTACCTTGATGGCTGAGTGGCATGACATCAGTGTGTGTGGTGTGTTTAGTGTGTGGCAGGAAAAATCTCTGGCAAAATAAACCATAATAAGACCTGAGATTATTCTGTATGCCTATAGAGGTCATGAAATGATAGGACTTTGACAGATGAATAATATTAGGTAAATTATTACTTCAATCACTACAGTATCACTTGTTAATTTAGAAAAAGGAACACCAATGTCCAAACTACCTTTGATCTAAATCACTTTTTTTAGCCAAGTGCCCTTTACAAGAAAATTTTCTCAATGATGTAGCATTGTAAGAGTTCATTTACCTTACCCTTAGAAAGCTAGATGCTGTATTATTCCAACTTTGACACAACTTTCTAAATTTCCTCAGCATTTGATTACAAATTTGAACAAGAGAGGTCATGTCTCCTCGTGTTGAAAGGATGTATTGTTTTACAACTGCCTTGCCACATGGAAAAAATAATGTTGGAAATACACTTTACACTCCATATATAAGTATTCTATCATTAGACTAAAGACCTAAATGTGAAAGTAAAGCTATAAAGCTAGAAGATAAAATTATGGAAAAATATTTTTATAATCTTAGAGTTGAGAACTTCTTGAGCAAATAAGTATAGGTAGAATATTGATGGTTTTGATTACCTAAATGTAACATATTTCTATATAAAAAATGATACCATAAACAAAATTAAGAAAAATAGATTGGAAAAAATGCTTGTAATGTTAAAAATTAAGTAGGAGCCAAGACAATTCAAAAGGGGAAAATAGTCTTTTCAACAAATGGTGCTGGAATAATTGGATATCCACAGGAAAAATAATGAAGCTGGGCCCTTTCTTCACACCATATACCAAAAAATTAACTCCAAATGGTTCATAGATCTAAATGTACCTGTAGAAGAAAACACTGGAATCAATCTTCATGACAATGGGTTGGGCAATGGCTTGACATAACATAAATGACAAAAGAGAAAAATAGATAAAACTGACCACGAAATTTAAAACGTTTATTCTTCAAAGAACACTATCAATAAAATGAAGAGACAACCCATAGAATGGGAATAAATACTTGCAAATCATTTATCTGATAAGAGGCTTTGGGGTGGTTAATTTTTAGATCTCAACTTGACTACACTATGGGACACTCAGCTGGTAAAGCATTATTCCTAGAAATGTCTGTGAGGGTTTTTCCAGAAGAGATTGGTCTTTGAATCAGTGGACTGACTAAGGAAGATCTGCCTCAATGCAGGTACCATCTGACTGGCGGAGGGCCTGGATGAAACAAAAAGGCAGAGGAAAGGGCTATTACTCTCTCTCTCTTTTCTGGAGCTGGTACACCTCTCTTCTTCTGCTCTTAGACATCAGAACTTCAGGTTCTTTGGAAGTAATTAATTTTATTGCTTTTTATTTACAGCTAAACTCCTAAAAAGAATAGCTTTTTCCCTAATACTCCCTTGATCTCCTATAATGTGAATTCTGCAACATACTCCTTGAACACTACTCTTTCAAAAGACTCCATTGACATCCTTATTTTGTCATTTTACAACATCTCTCTGCAGTTTTCTTATTCAATTCCTCTTAAAGATGTCTCATATCTTGGATGCAGAAATAAGTCATCCTCCCAGTTCTCCTGGGGCTCCCACCACCTCACCAGTCTTTCTCACTACACTCTAGCTTTTCCTCCTCTGCCTACCTGTTCCTGGTAGAGACTTCCAAATGCTGTCACCTTGCCCCTCTTCTCTTCCTCTGGATGTCTGTAACCAGGCAAATAACTTCAAATATTAACTCAGTATCACTGATTTCCTGAAACATAGACCAGAACTTCCAAAATATCAGCTTGTGGATGTCCCAGCACCAGTAGCATCTCAAACTGAATGTGTCTCAAATTGAATTATCTTCCTTCACAGACTTTCTCCTCCTACTGTGTTCTCAATCTCACCAAGACTGTTGTAATCGCTTAGGCTGGCAGTGTCTGATGTGACATCCCTTGCCTTCGCAATCCGCACTTAATAGCCAAGCCATTTGACTCTACATCCTCAGAAACTCTGGTTATCCATCCCCTCCTCTGCATTCCCCCTCCTCCTTCTCTAACTCAGACCACGTTGCTTCTCAACTGACTGTTTCTCTCACTTGCTAACTGAATCAACAGGGTAGGAGTTCTATTTTGATATATCTTTGGGCCAAAGACACAAACGACACTGCTGGAGAAAAAGTATGGTGGTAAAAGTAGGAATGAGAATAGGGAAAACCTCCTAAGAGGGGGGAAAAATTAAGGGAAAGCCATATGGATCCCTTTTTCAGGGAGATTAATTTTTAAGAGGGCTTTTCTGTTCAAACATTGGCAGTCTCTGTGCTTTATTTTCATGGGCATGTCACACTCCTATTCCTAACCTGTATCAGTTCTATTTCCTGGTGTGAAAGCTGTGTTTCAAAACAGCCTGTTTCCTCACTATCTTGATTAACTTTGTCATATTAGAATAATAGCTTCCTAAAGGAATTTTCTTGGCTTCAGTTTCTTACCTGTCATTCAAAGTTTAAAAATCTCATTCTTCAGTGCAGAGATAGCATTTTTCACCTATTAGATTAGCAAAAATTCTTGAAAGGACTGATTCTATGCAGGTGTGGGAGAAAGAACTCTATCTCCATAGGACTATAAATGGGGCCAACTTACTGGAGACTAATTTAGTAAATCCAGTAATGCGTTTTAATATGCATACTGTTTGACACAGGGACTCCACTTTAGAACTTTAGCCTACAGAATTGCTTGCATAGAATGTTCTTTACAGCATTTTTTTGTAGGAGGAGAAATGTGACAACCCACTTAATTGCTCATAAATAGGGGAATATTTAAGTTATGACACATCCATATTGTGTGATATTATTCAACTTTTTAAAATAATAAAAAAGACCTGTATATACTGGTATAAACGTATGCTCACAATGAAAAAATTACAGAATAACCTTATTTTTTGTAAAATAAAGAACTACAAAATAGTACAAATTTGAGTGTGTGTGGTATAAATATTATATACATTTATGTGTGTGCATCTCTATGTGTGCATAATATATATAAGCAATATATGCATAATTTAAATTCTTTAAAAAGAGATATGTATTACCAACTCTCCCTCCCACATGTCTCCAGCTTATTCTTGCTGCTCCTTTTCTGAATTCCTAAGGCATTTTCCAGGACTTTCACGTGCATCTTGTCTACACTACCGATTGTGAGTTTGTTGAGAGTAGCTAAACTGAATTTTACACATCTTAAATTTCCTGCATTTCCTTCGTAGGTACTCAAGAATACTTGCTGAAGTACTTCACCTCTGTGAAAGAAGAAATACATATTTTTTAAATATGTTAAAAAATATATATGTTTATACATGACTCGGAACTGAGCACTTGATAAGATCCTTTGGATGTATTCCATAATCCACAGAACTACAGAAAACGAATAGCTAAGTAGGGGAATTAATTACCAATCAGTCAAAATTAGACATGTATTTGGTATTCAGCAAGTCAGCATAAATCTTTATAATCTTTGAGTCATAGTTTGATTCTGTTTAAGAACCTAGTAATTAAGAAGAAAAAGAGAGGCAGTGCTTCTTGTGGGTCAATGGGCGAGGTGGGGGGGTCACAAAGAGTCCATCTGGCAAAGTAGTGCCAAAGAAGATTTACTATCAGGGATGATATTTAATAAGTCAACAAAAACCAAAGGCTCATTTCCATCTGAGGAATTAGAGTAATTGGCTATATATGTTTTCCTGGGGAAAAAATGGCACTAGAATTCAATATTACCACTGCTCCCCTTCTCATTATATTATGTTCTACAAATTTCCCAGAACAAAATATAGCAAATAACATTTATAAAAAAGTGTTAACTACTGTTCTATACATTTTCATAACCTATCATTCTTACAAATATTTTATAATTACATATGTGTGTGATTTCTTAACATTCCTGCAAATACATACAGTCATGTGCTGCATAACAATGTTTCAGTCAACAATGGACTACATCTAGGACAATGGTCCCACAAGATTATAATGGAGCTGAAACATTCCTACCACCTAGTTATGTTGTAACCATAGTAACATTGTAGCACAATGCATTTCTCACATTTTTGTGGTGCAGCTGGTGTAAACAAACCTACTGTGCTACCAGTTATATAAAAGTATAGCACATACAATTATGTACAGTACATAATACTTGATAATGATAATAAATGACTAAGTCGCTGGTTTATGTATTTACTATACTACATTTTTATTGTCATTTTAGAGTATACTTATTAAAAAAAAATTAATTGTAACACAACCTCAGACAAGTCCTTCAGGAGGCATTCCAGAAGAAGGCATTGTTATCACAGGAGATGACAGATCAATGTGGGATTGCCCACAAAGACCTTCTAGTGAGATAAGATGTGACGGTGGGAGACAGTGGTACTGATGCTCCTGACCTTGTGTAGACCGAGGCTGCTGTGTGCATTTACGTCTTGGCCTTTCACAAAAACCTCGAAAAGTAAAAAATATATAAATAAGGATATAAAAAAGAAAATATTTTCATACAGCTGCACAATGTGTGTTTTAACCTAAATGTTATTACAACAATCAAAAAGTTAAAAAAGAGGCCGGGCGCGGTGGCTCACGCCTGTAATCCTAGCACTTTGGGAGGCCGAGGCGGGCGGATTGCTCAAGGTCAGGAGTTCGAAACTAGCCTGAGCGAGACCCCGTCTCTACCAAAAATAGAAAGAAATTAATTGACCAACTAAAAATATATATACAAAAAAAAAAAATTAGCCGGGCATGGTGGCACATGCCTGTAGTCCCAGCTACTCGGGAGGCTGAGGCAGTAGGATCGCTGAGCCCAGGAGATTGAGGTTGCTGTGAGCCAGGCTGATGCCACGGCACTCACTCTAGCCTGGGCAACAAAGTGAGACTCTGTCTCAAAAAAAAAAAAAAAAAAAAAGTTAAAAAAGTAATGAAAAGGTTTATAAAGTAAAAGAATTACAGTAAGCTAAGGTTAACTTATGGGAGAAAGAAATTATTTTCATAAATTTAGTCTAAGTGTACAGTGTAAGTCTACTTTAGTGTACAGTAATGTCCTAGGCCTTCAGATTCACTCACCACTCACTCGCTGACTCACACAGAGCAACTTCCAGTTCTGCAACCTCCATTCACGGTGAGTGTTCTATACAGGTGTACCATTTTTTATCTTCCATGCCATATTTTTACTGCACCTTCCTTATGTTTAGATATATTTAGATAAACAAATACCACTGAGTTACCATTCAATAAAAGAACATCCTATATAGGTTTAGCCTAGGAGCAATAGGCTATACCATATATCATATGCCATATACCATATAACACAGGTATATAGTAGGCTATACCATCTAGGTTTAAGTAAGCTCTGTGATGTTTGCACAATGATAAAATCGGAATGTAAAAAGAGACTTAAGGATAATTCTGGGAGCAGAAAAAGAGGATGGCTGTAAAGAAAGCCTCAGTTTTCTTAGATGTTACATAAGTGGTTATAATCAAAATGTTGATCAAAATATGGATGATAAAGGCCATCTCAGAAGGAAATGAGGAACATAGTATTAGAAAAGAACTTGTCTGCATTGTGTTCATGTCCTACTGTTTCGTGGAAGATAGAACTTTCGAGTGATGAAATAGGATATTTGGTGGAAGAAATCTCTAAGCAAAGTGTTGACGGTACAGCACGACTTCTATTGACTACTTATAGTAAATTGTGAGAAGAGAGGAACATATTAAAGACAAAATTAATAATAAAAAAAGGAAGCAGAACTTAAAATTTTGGAAAATTCTGAGCCTGGCCATATTGTAAACCTGTGTTCAGGAGAGTGTGTGGCCATGTAAAGGTTTGAAAAGGAGGTTAGAATGGACAGAAGGAAACCTGGTTCTATCTATCAAGACAGTGGAGGAAGGACCCTAACGGCATTTCTGAGATCTTGGTGGCTGCTCCACCTATCATAGGCCCCAGAATGCCAAGGCCTTGGGGTCAGAATGCATTCGGGTATAGTGCTCCTTGGCTATCCCAGCTGTGGCTCAAGCCGGTTCAGATGTGGCTTGGGTTACACTTCCAAAAAGCTCAAGTGATAAATCATTGCAGCATTCACGTGGTACTAGCTGTGCAGGGACACAGAGTGCAAAAGCTATGGGGGCATGAATACCTCCACCTGGATTTCGAAGGATGCCCCAGAGAGGCACAGGAGTCAAACAGAGAACTGCCACAGGAGTGGGATACTGCAAAGAGCCCCCATTAGGGAAATGCTCAATGGAGTCATGGGAGCAGGTCAAACTCTAAGACCCAGAGCAGTAGAGCCACCAGTGTTGACCTCTAGCCTGGGAGAGCCAGAGGCATGTGGCAACATGTGAGAGCTGCTCTGTGGGTTTCATTGGAGTGGGCCTGCCCAGAGCCTTGGGCACCCAATCCCTTCCCCAGTGTGTCTGGAAGGCAGGACATCAAGTCAATAAAGATTTTTCTGGAGCCTTAAGATTTAATGTTTGCCTTGTTTGGTTTTGGATTTGGTCAGAATCTGTTATTACCCTTTTCTTCTTTCCTGCTTCTCCCTTTTGGAATATAAATGTCTGTTCTGTGTCTGTCCCACCATTGTATTTTGGAACACATAACTTGTTTAATTTCACAGACTTGCAGCTGGGGGGAATTTGTCTCAGAATGAATCACACCTTTGAGTCTCACTCACATCTGATTTAGATGAGACTTTGAGCTTTAGAATTTTATTTGGTGCTAGAACGAGTTAAGACTTTGGGGGCTACTGGGATGGAATGAATGCATTTTGCATTTGAGAAGGACATAAATTTGAGGGGTCAGGAATGAAATGCTATCTATGGTCATAATATTGGTGTCCTCCCAAAATTCTTATGTTGAAACCTAACTCCCAAGATGATGGAATTAAGAGGTGGGGTCATGTAGGGAGTGATTAAGTCATGAGGGCTCTGCCCTCATAACTGGAATTAGTACCCTTATAAAAGAAGTTGAAAGAAGCTGCTTTGCCCCTTCCACTCCTTCTACCATGTGAGGACACAGAAGGTACCATCTACCAGGAACAGGGCCTCTCAGACCCCAAATCTGCAGGCATCTTGATCCTAGACTTCCTCACCTCCGGAACTGTGAGCAAAAAATCAGTCGTGTATAAATTACCCAGTTTAAAATATTTTATGGGAGCAGCCTGAGTGGAATGGGACAGAAAGTGATTTTTAAATGGAGGGACAATATCAGGAGGCATTCTTAGTTGTCACAACAGAAGGGGAAGAAAAGAGATACTACTAACTTCCAGTGGTTAGAGTCCAGGTATGCGCTAAACATCCAACAAGGCACAAGGGAAGCCCCACAACAAGGAATTTTCCAGCCCCAAATGCCAATAATGCTGAGGTTGAAAAACCCTGGCCTAAGGCATTTCTCTCCTTGCCGGGACTGCAGAGAAATTCACTGTCTCATCACTCACTTTCACTCTCTCATCACTCTACTGGTTTCTCACATTAGTCCAGATAGCTTATTTTTATATTATAACCTTATCATTTTTTGCTGTAAAAGTCTTGAAATTATTTTTAGAAAGAAGTGGTGGGCTATATATAAATTCAATAAATTTAATTAAAAAAATGTCTAGGTGAATCACTCCAAACTCCAACCCCATGTGCCATCTTTCCTGATTAGTGTGTCAGTCAATGTCCACTCGGTTATTCTTACAGCTTCGAGATCTCACTGCTAAATTTTATGTAGCACCCAGAACAGTGTCATGAACAGATAAATGAGGTTTACAATGATTATGATAATGACCTTTCAGCATCTGAAATATTAAAAGGAGTCACAAAGCAGAATGCCTGCAATCAATCAATACATGTACAAGCACTTATTGAGCTCCTGTAATGAACTCTACTCTGTGTCAGATGCTATGAGGGAAGAAAAGTTTGTCTTGTACTTCTTTTATATCCCTTGAGGAGTGCTTAGTCAGGTTCAGAAGAGAAAAATACTGATACTTTAAAGAACGAAATAGATATCAAATTGTGTGTCCCTAAGTGCTAGGTTGTGTAGGACAGTTAGGTTGAAGTGGATTGTCCATACGGTAATTAGATAAAATGGATAAAAAAAATTATTAGAGGGCTTTTTTTTTATAATTAAGTAAATGTGATCATGTGTTAGTCATTGAAAAATGAAGGTAGCCCTTCTTCAATGCATTTAATTTTAATTTCTAAAACTAGTTTCCACAAATAAAAATAGTGACTTTACTTCCTGAATAAAATTGAAGACTTTCTGACTTGTGGTCTCAGCCTAATCTAACAACAGTTGTGAGGCTGACATTGCACTTGACAAATTCCCAGCATATCTAAAACCAATCCTTTTTATTCTTCAGCTGGTTTAACTTTTAGATTTTAAACATCTATGGTGTACAAATAGAATTTAGAGATTTGATGGGCAAGAGAACTGTTTTTTAGTTTATCATGTTAAATCAATGATACTATTCTGGCCAGAATTTGAACTGATTATTCACAACAAACCAGTTTATGAAAACCAATAAGCCTTGTCAAGAAAAGATCAGGTGTTCTGCAGAAAGACTGCATACAAAAAGTGGAGATGCAAGCTAGTTCCTTGGACTTTCTTGGATTCACAAAGAGAATGTCTGGCTCTGAGACAGTTCCATACAAAGCTGTGTGTTATGTGGGGAACACCCAGCATTCTTTACCTTCAGGGTGGCAATTACCTTCACAATTGCATGCACATGGAGAAGAAAATATATTCCAAATTACATTGTGAACTCTGGAGATTAGTGCATCATTTCAGGGACACCTGAACCTGTGTCCCATATAAATGTTTCCATAGCGAAAACAAAGAACATCATTATGCCGTCTTCTAGATTTCCAAGGAGTTTGCATCAGGGTTTTGCCACCTGACTTCCATTACAGGGAATGGGAGTCAGGGGGCTGAAACTGCAAACCATGCTTTGAAAATTTAGGGGGATGTGTCAGTGTCTGGACTTAAACATTCATCCTTGTGCTCTTTGGTGGCAATTGAGTGTAAGATACATTGCCTCCTCCATGCCTTTTGGGAATGGAATTACGTACGAATTGTATCTGTGTAGTCAAGTATATATGGCATAACATATGTAGATGTAGAGGACTTTATGCCTGCAAAAGGAGTTCAAAATGCTTTATAGTTTCGAGTCAACCTCTGAATTCTTGACCCTACAGGAAAATTTGAATAATGACTTCCTGTGTTATTGAAATTATGAGTTAAAGCAGTGTTTCCCATTCTGAGAGTTAGCATTGTCAGGGTGAAGAAAATCTCTGAACTTTAAGCTGTTTGATCAGGTTGGGAAGATTTCCTCTGGCTCTTAGCCACCTCTCCCTGCTCCTTGACTCCTTCACTCATACTCAAAGGGTCATGCCCTTCATTTATATAACACAGGGTTAGTTTACGGGCGCAGTTTCATGGTTTTAGTTCCATTGTGCCCAGAATGCTCATGATTAGAGCTTTCAGAGTTTCAGTTATTGTGTGTTATTTCCCCTGAATCCTTCCTCCTATCCTACTGTACTCCCTTAACTGAGTTCAATCTATTTATTTTGCACAGAAATCTAAGTGCAGTTCTGACAAATAAAAGCACACAAAATGTCCAATAATACTTATACCCTCTGACCAATTTCCTAGAAAGTACACAATTGTAAAACAACAATGAGGAAGGTGAAATAGTACAAATACTACAGAGCCAAAAGCAGAAGGGCAAACAGCAGCATACCCATGGCAGGTACTGAGACCCAAAAACTTCCCCCCACCACCCTGCAGTTCTCTACCAATCTTACCTCCCTGTTAAACTCTGGTTATTTGGGTATTGTGCAGACAAGGGTTTATTATATAGTTGCCAGTAAAATGATCTCAACCACATCACTGTTGGGTTGTTTCCTTTAGTCTAATGTTATTGCTTAAAATTAAAAATGGGAGATTTTGGTTAGATCTTAATAAAATAGGTCAATAGTTGTGGGTTTAGTTTACAGGATCTGGGAGAGGGTCCCTTAAGTCTGGGAACCATGCTATTTAGAACTTTCAAAGAGATGTCTAAATTGTAGAATATTGACAGCTAATAGGAAATGTCATGGTCATAAGAAAATTCTGTGGTGTCAGTGATTCTCCTGGCAATTGATCAATAGTCAGGACAGCCCTAGAACCTCATCCAACTTTGGAAAACCTGAAATTCCAACTATCAACGTAGAATGTGTTTCTTCAGGATTTTCTGTGTTATGCATCAATCCATAGTATTGTTTTTCAAAACATTGTCTGGAAAAGCCCAGGTGTTCCCTAAGGCTGGAAGTGCATGTGTTGGTATCATAGCAGTTATATCTATAGTATAATAAAGCCTACATTTATGGTACTGTGAGAAGTATTCATTACTATCATGTACTTATGTTTAAAACCAACATACCCTTTTCAAATTAGAATTGTTTTTCAGCACAGCAAATTGAGCATACGGGTTAGGAGGTCCATATTCTGCAAAATAAATTTGCTTAAAGACCATTTCTCTGTTCTAAGTAATGAAATCACTATTCAGATATGCATTCAGATGCACAGAAAATAGGGATTTCATTACTTCATCTTTTTTTGTAGCTGATTTATCTTCCTCATGACTACCCTCCTCCCAACATAAGGAAAAACTAGGTGTAGCAGAATATAATAGCAAAACTCCAGTGCAATAATTTAATTAATTTTAAGGTAAAATGCCCTGTGGTGGGAAGAATAATGACCCCTAAAGATGTTCATACCCTAATCCTTGGAGCCCGTAAATATGTTATGTTGCATGGTAAAAAGATCTTTGCTGATGGAATTAAAGTTACAAACCTTTAAATAGAGAAATTAAACTGTTATCCAGATGGGCCTCAGATAATAAGATGGACCCTTGAAAGTAGAAGAAGACAGAAAGTAGGTGAGTGATATAATGGCAGAAGAATCGAGAGAAATTTAACACAAGAGATAGGTTCAACTCACCACTGAAACTCTGAAGATGGAGGAAGGGGCCACAAATCAAGGAATACTGGTGGCATCTAGAAGCTGGGAACAGCCCTCAGCTGACAGCCAGCTAGAATGCAGGACCTCAGTCCTACAAATGCAAGAAACTGAATTCTATCTACGTTTCAAGTGAACAAGGAAACAAATTCTCCCCAAGAACTTCCAGAAAAGAACACAGATCTGCAGACACTGATTTTAAGCTCCTGAAACCAATGCCAGATTTCTGACCTCTTAACTATGAGATAATACATTTGTATTATCTTGAGTCACTAAGTTTATGGTAAATTATTATGAAAGCAATAGAAAATGAATTAATACCCTGTTTTTCACTTTTTCATCTCCTTCATTCTAAAAACCTCCAAAGTGAAGTGGCTTTTCTAAATTTCAGGAAGTGGAGTAAAGGGCCTATTAGTGATATTATTAGTGAAAAAGGAAATATTATGATTGATACCACAGAAATACAAAAGATCATATGAGACTACTATGATCACCTCTGTGCACACAAACTAGGAAAGCTAGAGAAAATGGATGAATTTTTAGAAACACATAACCTCCAAAGCTCGAATCAGGTCCTGAACAGACCAATAATGAATAGCAAGACTGAATCAGTAATAAAAAAAATATCCCAATAAGAAAAAGCCCAAGACCAGATGGATTCACAGACAAATTCTACCAGACTTATAAAGAAGAATTGGCCCCTATCCTACTAAAATTGTTTCATAACATCAAGAAGGAAGAAATCCTATTTAGCTCCTTCTAGTATCAAGCCAGTATCACACTGATACCTAAACCAGCAAAGAACACAACAACAAAAAATAGAAAATTACAGACCAATATCCTTCATGAATATAGGTGCAAAAATCCTTAACATAATATTAGCAAACCAAGTCCAGCAGCACAACAAAAGATAAACCAAATGAGTTAATCCCTAGGATGCAAGGATGGTTCAACATATCCAAATCAATGCATGTGTTTCATCACATAAACAGAAGCAAAAACAAAGACCATATAATCATCTCAATAGATGCAGAAAAAGCATTCAATAAAATCTAGCACATCTTCATGATAAAAACTCTTAACAAACTAGGCATAGAAGAAACACATCTTAAAATAATAAAATCCATATCTGACAAACCCACAGCCAATGTCATACTGAATGGGGAAAAGTTAAAAGCAGTCTCCCTAAGAAATGGAACAAAACAAGGATGCCAGCTTTCACCACTTCAATTCAACATAATACTGGAAGTCCTAGCCAGAGAAACTGGCAATCAAATCAAGTACTCAATCCCACTTACAATAGCTATGAAAATAAAAAATACGTTGGAATACATTTAACCAAGGACATGAAATATCTCCACATGGAGAACAACAAAACACTTATGAAAGAAATCATAGATGACACAAATAAACGGAAAAGCATTCCATGATCATGGATTAAAAGAATTAATATTGTTAAAATAACCATACTTCCCAAAGTAATCTACAAATGCAGTGTTATTCCTATCAAAATACCAATATCATTTTTCAAAGAATTAGAAAAAACTTGTAAAAGTCATAAGAAACCAAAAAAGGGCACAAATAGCTAAAATAATCCTGAACAAAAAGAACAAATCTAGAGGGATTACATTACCCGACTTCAAATTATATTGCAAGGTGACAGTAACCAAAACAACATGGTATTGGTATAAAAGTAGAAACATAGACCAATGGAACAAGATAAAGAACCCAGAAATAAAACCAAATACCTACAACCAACTGATCTTTAGTACAGCAGACTGAAGTCTACACTGGGGAAAGGACACCCCATTTAATAAATGGTGCTGGGAAAACTGGATCCCTATTTCTCATCATGCACAAAAATTAACTCAAGATGGATTAAATATGTAAATGTAAGACCTGAAATCATAAAAATATTAGTTTTTCCTAGGTTTTGTTCTATCCCTGACATTGGCCTAGGTAAAGAATGTATGATTAAGACCCCAAAAGCAAATACAAAAAAAAAATAATAATAGATTTAAAAACTTCTGCACAGCAAAATATATAATTAACAGAGTAAATAGACAACCTACAGAATGGGATATAATATTCACAAGCCATACATCTGACAAAGGCCTCATATCCAGAATCTATAAGGAACTCAAACAAATCAACGATTAAAAAAAAAAACAAACAAAACCATTAAAAAGTAAGCAAAAGACATGAACAGACAGGTTTCAAAAGAATAGAAACAAATGAACAGCAAACATATGAAAAAATGTTCAACATCACTAATCATTAGGGAAATACAAATTAAAACCACAATGAGATACCACCTTACCCCCATCAGAAAGGCCATTATCAAGAAGTCAAGAAACAATAGATGTTGGTGTGGATGCAATGAGAAGGGAACACTTAGACACTGTTGTTTGAGCATGTAAATTAGTACAACCTCTATGGAAAACAGTATGGAGATCTATCAAAGAAGTAAAAGTTGATCTACCACTCAATCCAGCAATCCTACTACTGGGGACCTACCCAAAGGAAAAGAAGTAATTTTATTTAAAAAGTCACCTGCACCCATGTGTTTATCACAGCACAATTCACAATTACAAAAATAGGGAACCAACCTAAATGCCCACTAACAGATGCATGGATTACAGAAATGCGGTATATCCATATGAAGAAACACTATTCAGCCATCAAAAAGACAGAAATAATGTTTTTTTGCAGGAAATTGGAGGGAACTGGAGGCCATTATTCTAAGTGAAGTTACCCAGGAACAAAAAAACCAAATTCTTCATGTTCTCACTTATAAATGGGAGCTAAGCAATGTGTAAGTCTTTTCATACAGAGTGACTTAATAGACATTGGAGACTTAGAACAGGGTTTCAGGATGAAAAATTGCTTATCAGGTACAAAGTACACTATTCAGGTGGTAAGCATATTAAATGTCTAAACTGCTCCACTATACAATTCAGCCATGTAACAACAACAACAACAACAAAAAAAAAACCCTTTTACACCCTAAGTATTTTCAAATAAAAAATAAAATAAAATAAATATGATTGTACAAGGAAGAGAAAAAGTTTAATTACTAGGCACATAAAAAATGTAATGACAATAAATCTTACTCTTCGATAATAAAAGAGTTAGAGATTGGGATGAAATTCTACTTAGGTTATGGTTGAATTGCAACCGTAGGTTGGCTAGAGACACAAGAATTCGGCACAAATCAACAAAAGCATTCTTTAAGGATCAATTGAATATATAAAATTTACAATAAAGAGTATTGAATATGTTAAAAAAGAAAAATTTCCCTCTTCAGTGTCTTCCTAATGTGACTGATATCTCTTCTCTGGTTTTCTGCCTGCATCAGAAACGCAGGATAAATACAACCTGTTCCTAGAATCATATCCCTTCAACTTTTTAAGGACAAAATTACAACAACATTTCTGAATTTTACATCATTAGAGACACCCCTACTGTTTTGTGATTCTGTCTTAAGAATGTATTATAAAAGCTGCATGACTATTTTCAAAGAAGGATTGATATACATCGCCTGTGTTAGTATAAACTAAATATGTTTGATCAATAGCTAGGCTCTTTTATGAATGAGGTGCATTTTGAACCAGAGATAAATTAAAGATGCATGGGTAATCCACGTTAGCTTAGTCACCAAAACAATCAGAAACATGCTCATAGTTAGTTTTTATGATCTATCAAATTGGATCACCAATCCATTAAATTTAAACTTCTAGCATGCAGCAAATCTGTAATTAAACTAAACTAATTAACATTTTACCCTCATATATAAGAATGCATGTACTCTGTTTATATGGAATCATATTTATAAGATTTTCTACAGACCATCTGTGTGGTCTCTTTTCCTTAGCAAAAAAAAAGAAAAAAAAGAACAAAATCAAAACAAAATAAAAAACTGTTGTTGATGCAGGAAATGTATTCACCACTAAAAAAGCATTTTCCAATTGAGAAACAAAAAAGAGGTACAGTATATTGTCAACTAACTCTTACTGCCTAGAGAAAGATTGATTTTGTTTGCAAACCATATGTTTGATATCTAAATCACGTTCAGTGTCTTTTGTTCGTAATTGCAGATTGATACAATCCTCCTTGAAAAAATGTATTTCTCTTTCCCAGCACTCATCCAACACTAAATACCTAACTAGGTTGCAAGTAGAATCTTTAATTCCATCATTTTACTCTGGTAATTGCTTTTCCTTCCTTATGTTTAACCAAAGTAAATGAACTATAATTTTAAATTTCTCTTGACACTCGCTATTGGATGCTGTATAAAACATGAACGAGGTGAGGAATGATGAAAAAGGCAACAGAAATAAAAGTCTTTTCTGCTACCGAAATAAAAAAGGTGTTGCTTATGTGGATCAAAGTGATTATTACAAAGACATACAGAATTCCCTAAATCACATTAATCCTGAATAGGCCTGGACCCCAATAAGGAATCCAAAGCACCAGCACATCCAGGAGCCATGTGTAAACTGAAGAGCAAGCGCCCCATAGAAAGGGGAACCCCATCGGATCCCCCTCAAAGTCCCCACCGAGTTGCTACCAGGAGAAGTGTAAGACTTTTGTGCCTAACTCTTACTTTTTCAAGAAAGCCCAAAATTCAGATCGTTTTTGAGACATTTTCTTAACTTTAAAACATTGGCTACCACCTAGTCTACTTGTTGTTGCTACTGTCCTTACTGTTGTCATTGTGGCTGTTATAATGCTACCCAGGCCAAGCAAAGTGTATGTATGAAGGATTTTCAATCAGCCCTTAATCTCCCAGTTCACACTCTCTTCCTTAGATTTTGTTGCCAGGCAATATCGACTGCAGAATTGCCTTGCAAAAATAGACTTTTTAACATTAAGAATTAGTTTTTCTGCCTGACATATTTAATTAATATCACCGACTATTAGTGGGGAACTAGGAAATCTTGGTTGCAGTTACATTTCTGCCACTGTCTGATTTTGAGATTTATGGTGATAACAACAGTAGCAAGAACACACATTTATTAGGAACTTACTGTTTTGATTTCCCAACATGTCACTAAGTGCTTTCCTTGCATTATCTCATCTAATTCTTTTAACAACCTTATCAGCAATTGTGATTACGCTTTATAACAAAAACCATTCTTGAGCACCTAATATATGCCAGCCAACACACAATATGTTAATACTTAAAACAGATCTAGTCCCTGCCATCCTGGATTTTTATGTCCTGTGGGGAAGAAAGACTGGAGACAATAAAGAGCAGTGCAATACAAATCATAATAAATTCACAAAGTGCTTAAAGTAAACTGCCCAACAGCATGCAGCTAATGTATTGTACAGATAGAATTAAAATAAAATGTATTGTATGCCAGGCACTGTGCTAAGTGCATTTTACAGACTAGCTTATTTAAACCTCAAAACAATTCTGCATTAGGTGCTATATTATCCCTATTTTTCAGATGAGGCACAAAAAAGATTAAATGACTTGCTCAATGTCAGGCAGCCAGCAAGTGATAGAGCTGGGATTTGAACCCGGTCAGCCATACTGTTAGCCACGAGCTATTCTGTCTTCCTTAAGCAGGTCACTAGGTTTCTCTGTAGGCTCAACTATAAATTCTTCACCTAAGCTTACTAAAGTGTAAATTATATTTGAGTGTATGTATAGGGAAGTGCAATGAGAAGAACGGAGGATTAGACTCAATGATTAAGTAATCTTTCTGATCCATGATTTAAATTTTAAATTTTTGGTAAAGTATGTGGATCAAGATTGTATCACTTCTGCACTGAGAATTTTTTGTTGTTATTGGTGTTCAAAATTTTCTAGAAATAAATTTAGTAAGTGGGATTTTATTCTAAAACCATTCTCAGGCCAGATATGCCTAACATTAAATTTTAATAAAGTTTAGTCTTATAAGCATTCAATGTCAAATCCAACTCACTGCCCTTTCTGATCTTTAGCTAGAAGTCTTCCTTGTCAACAACTGTTGACTTTCTTCCATACTTTTGGTATCAAAGTCATCCAGCATCTTTTATTTCTGTCAGTCTTCAAGAATAAAACTTGTAGTATCATTGAGTTCACACTCCCATGTCTTTAACAAGAAGTTGTTCATATTTGAATTAAAAATATCACAAGATCATTTACCATTCACTGAAAAGAGTGGTCATTTTCCTATGTTCCAGCATCCTTATTCTTTTGGTAATAGAAATAGACAAATAGAATATCTTATGGAAATTTAGATACAGTGTAAGGTAGAATTTCTATAAATGTGTATTGCTTAAGAATAGTACTGAAATGTAGTTTTGATATGAAATTTTCAAGTCCTACATAATATGGATTACATACAATGAGCATATATGGAGACATTGTGATCATTTAGTTTGGCTACCAAAATTTTACTAAAACCATAACCAATCTATCAATACATTCCAAAATGAATCTTTTTTTTTTTTGGTATTACAAAATAAACTTAGTAATATAATATTTGGGGCATTACAAAATAAACTACTAAATATATTTGTCAACATTGCCATATCTTTTCTTGTCCAGTAGGAAAAATACCTGGCGATAACATTACATATATAAATATATATACACACACATACATATATAGGCTTAAAATAAATTTCCATGTAAACAATGGTTATAAAATTCTAGGGCAATCATGTGTGATCTGTCCTTATACTGAAACAAAAGGTTTCCCTTTTAATTTGGCAAGTAATATGCTCCCGAGATATGATATTGTAAGCAGCATGCCCAAATGCTTTATATTTGCCATAGGCCAGTGAGAAAACCCAGATGAAAACAGTTTAGTTCTCTCTCTATCCCAGAGAATTTACACACAAGAAAACAGTTATGTGGAATGCAACTGCAAAAGCACAGGTGAAAAGGAGAACATCTGGCTCTTTACAAGGCCTCAGAGGAAGTGGCCTGATATGATGGAAGTCATTAAAATCACAAGGTCCTAATGCACTTTTGGAAGACATGGCACACTCTGTACTACTATAGCTAATTAAAATAATCTCCAGGGAAAACCATTAAGCTTATGGTAGATAAACATTCATTATTAACATTTGATATTCTGTATCTTCTCAGGATACCCTGGTGAAATCTTTTATCCTTTAATCAAATCTCTCCTTACATAAATATGAATCTTTTAATATGTTGCAAACACTTGTCTCTAGCATCATAATTACATTTCAGTGGAATGAAATTATTCACTTGTTAGTTATCTGCAGCTTTTAAATGGTATCGTGCATGTTATGTTCCAGCATAGTACAGCTGGTAGACACCAAAGAATTCATTTAGTGTATCTTGAAGACACTGCAGCCCTAACTAAGACCTACTACTGCATTTCATAGCACTTTCCATATTATTTTGATTGTCACTAGGAAATATCTGTTTAATTCCAAATTTTTCATTTTAACAATGTGGTATTGTAAGGATCAGATCCTTCTTTGGGCTTGTGTCAAGATCTACATTCCCTCCATCAAAGGACATGCAGGACATCTGGAGGCCACAGAGGAGAACAGTAATCATAATTCACATTAAAGTTAACTTATTATTAAAGGTTTATGAAGTCTTCAACAGAAAAACTAAGGTGAATAATGATTTTTTTTTTGGCCATGTAATTATTTATATGCTTTCCTGTGGTACCATGGAGGTTTCTCTTCTTGCTCTTTGTCTGTGGTAAATGACCAACCATCCACTAACGATAGAACAGCAAATATTGAATTTAAACTGCTTTAGAGAAGTCTCATGTTATAGGTGAGAAATGGATTTTGAATGAGTTTAAATGTGAAATGAATCTGACCTCCTTCTGTAGAGGATTTTGTCAAACAAGATTGTCTCAGACATCATAGAGGATCATAGAGGCCCTCACGGTATGGGCCACCTCACTCATTTTTTGGGGTCCTCATGCTTTGACACCTTTCTGCACATACTCTATAAGATAACTATGTAAATCTTCCAGCTATGCATACTTTTTATGTCTCTGAGTGTTAGTACTAACTTTTCCCTCACCACTCACTTATCTCTCTGAACACTTATGCTAATCTTTCAAGATGTAGATCAAATAGGACCAGCTTTCTGAGCTCTTCTCTGGCTACACACACTTTCTCTTCCTTTTGTGTATCCTGTGCTTACCTCAATTATAATTCCATTGGAATATATGTAATATATAATATGATTATGTTGTATATTATAAACTATTAAAATATATAATAAAGTATGTCTTCATTATCTTGATAATGATTATCTTCATTATCTTCATTATTTGCTTGAATCTTTACCTTGATGTGATGTATTTGAGAATAGCAGCCATTTTTTATCCTTCATCTTCAAAATCTTGGCTTTTAGCAAATAAGTAGCAGGTAGTAGGTGCTAAATTGCTAAAACTGTTGCATTGTCATTTTACTAGATACTCAATAAAAATAAGAGTGAAATAATAAATGATTACTAAAATAATAATTCACATTAAATAATAAAATCACATAATTTGCCTTCAAATACTTTACTTCCTTTGATATTTAAATAACCCTGGGTGGTAAACAAGATAGAAAATGTATTCATTATATAGATGGAAGTATAAGAGGAGGGAAACATAGTTGTTAAATAGATAGCATTAAGATGTTTTCTAATTTGGAAAGTTTATAAAGGGAAAGTTTATAAAGTACCTGGGGCCGGGTACAGTGGCTCACGCCTGTAATCCTAGCTCTCTGGGAGGCCGAGGAGGCTGGATTGCTCAAGGTCAGGAGTTCAAAACCAGCCTGAGCAAGAGCGAGACCCCGTCTCTACTACAAATAGAAAGAAATTCATTGACCAACTAATATATATGGAAAAAATTAGCCGGACATAGTGGTACATGCCTGTAGTCCCAGCTACTTGGGAGGCTGAGGCAGTAGGATAGCTTCAGCCCAGGAGTTTGAGTTTGCTGTGAGCTAGGCTGACGCCACGGCACTCACTCTACCTTGGGCAACAAAGTGAGACTCTGTCTCAAAAAAAAAAAAGGGGGGGGAGGATAACAGGGCTGGTAGACATGGAAAATTATATATTTATTTATCTCTACTCTCTTCTGCAATCTCACTTAAATGGCAATAAAAATATTTTTAATGTGCAAATTTAAAAGTGAAGAAATAGAAATTGTGACTGTAGAGATGGTAAAATATTGGACACCAGATGTAAGTAACTTCCCCAGCTGGCCTGGAAACATAAGTCTTCAAGTCAGAGAATGGGGAAAGGAGACGAACCAAAAAAGAAGCTAATTTATACTCCAGACCCTTGGAAAGGCTGAAGGATTTGAGTCTCCATATACCTTTGAAGATGGTGCATCATAAGGCTGAAAACATAAGAAATTGAGTGGCAGATTGTATAGCAAGCAGCCAGGTCCCCCAGATTCCTTTCCCTGGCCCTCTACTGATTGCAGCAGAAGACTGGAGGTCTACAATCCAGAGCTAGAAGTGCTCTGGACTTTGCGATAATAGGTATACAGGGGATGGGGCTAAGTGGGTCTAATGCTTAAAAGAGGGAATTAGAGGCAACTCCATACCCTGAAAGGGGCCTCTGTGGAAGGATTTAAACTAGCAACTAAGAGGAAGGGAGACTGTTGTCAGAGAAAATGACATACTTGACCTAATAATTTTGGATTAAGATGAGATCCGAGTGGTGCTAAAATCCAGGTGTGCCAGTGGGAACATGTCACTGGGGTGGAGACAAAAGTCCTCGGAGACACAGAGCTCTTGGGACTGACAAATCAGGATATTGGATGCACCTTCCACTTGGACAAAAAAAGTCACTCAGGATAATCATGGGATTTTTAATGCTTACAGTTGAAAGCAATAATCTGGGAAATCAACTTAATACCAGTAACTTAAGCGAAAAGTGGGAATTTAATAGAAGGATATATAGAATAGCTTAGAGATGTCGAGGAAAAACTGAAGACATTTTCTTCTGAAAAATACAAACCAGAATGACTCCAAGGTTCTAGGCAGCTGGTACTGAGAGTCTTCACAACATCATTTTAGAGGGGACTTTGTTCTACTTTTCATCCTTGGGAAATTTCGCTTATAACCCAACATTCCCAGAATAAAAGAACCATATTTGCCTAGTTTTGGTCTTATGTCCTTTGTCTAATAAGGGCAGGGGTCCTTACTAGACATTAAGAATGCACACAATGGGAGAGAAGGAGTTGCCCAAAGAATGAATACATGAGCGTGCTGTTATCAGAAAAAGAGGGAATCACTACTGGGCAGAAAAAGTAACAGGTGTCCACTACAGATGCCTGCTGGTGGAATGTATGAATTTTATCCTAACTTTATTTAATGAATAATCATCTATGTAAAAAATTTCCATATAATGATGAATAAACTCTTTAACTTTCTACCATTCTTTCATTTTAATTGATGAAAATAATCCTAAACCTAAAATTATGTGATATTCTAAACCTAAAATATTGTGATATCCTGAGAATTCAAGGCTTAGTTTAGAAAAGAAACTCAGAAAAAAAAAGGTAAGAATGCAATTTTATGAATTCAGCAGAAAAAAAGTATGTTTTAGGAATCTAAGACACCATTTCTGATGCTTCATTTGATTTGTACTACATAAGAGATATATATGTACCAAAAAGTTAATAGTAAAAAAAAAAAAGCCCTCAATAACAAAAGAAGTCTCAGAGTCCATCTTTCTTCATGAAGTCTCAATTTATACACACTTTATGCTGTCAAAAACAATAGAGTTAGCTACGCTTAAGTTTACGGCTCTGGGGAAGCCTGATAAGATTGAGCATTTAACAAAACTTGTGACAGAAGCAGGATGGAGCCCACCCATTTGTCTTGCTGGTCCACAGTGACTAATTCAAATGTTTGCTCACATAAACTAAACTGGTAGCAGGAAAGATTCATTTTGATTGGTTTATTTGCTTACACAAACAGCCAAGCACCAGGAGGACAAGAGCTGAAGTGTAACAGATCAAAATGTCAACAATCTCTCTTCCGTTTTTGAATTTTCATTCAAGAGTAAAGACAGTTTCTCTTATAGTTCTGTGGCTCCTTATCTTTCTGCCTGTCACCTAACATGGAATAAATGTCACTGATGTACTATAGTTAATAAGTAGTTAGATAATGAGGAAAGAAAACAAGAGTGGGTATTTTCAAACATGCTTACAGTAACCCAGAGATCCAGACTTTTATTCCCAAGCTACTCTCCCTTAGCTAATTTATTAAGTCTGAGTGGTCTCTTGTATATGTATCCATTTGTATTGACTTTTTTGTCTTTTTATTCCCCCTTGTCTTGTTTTTGTCAGCTTTATTGAGGTATCATTTATATGCCATAAAAATTATCAATTTTAAGTTATTAGTTTTAATTCAATGGGTTCAACAAATGTATATAGTCATATGACCACTAGCACAATCATGATCTACACCATTACCATCACTCTAAGACATTTTCCGGTGCCGCTTGCAACCTCTACTTCTGGCCCCTGGCAAACACTGATCTGCTTTCCATAGGTGACAGATTTGGCTTTTCTTTTTAATTTAGCATAATGTTTTCAATTCATCTGTATTACCGCATGCATCAGTAGTTTATTCCTTTTTATGGTGGATGGCATTCCATTTTACGGATATACCAAAAATAGTTTGTGCATGCACCAATGGGTGGACGTTAGACTGTTTTCAGTTTGAGGGTATTATAAATAAAGTTGTTATGAACATTTAAGTGCAGATACTTATGTATACATAAGTTTTCATTTCTCTTGGGTTAATACCCAGAAATGGAATTTCTGGGTCATAAGGTAAGTACATGTTTAACTTTATGAGACACCTCAAAACTGTTTTCCAAAGTGGCTGTACCATTTTACATTCCCACCAGCAATTTATAAGAATTTCAAGTTTTCTACATTCTTGCACTTGTAGTTTTACAGATTTTGCTTTTAATTAAGTTAGTGAAGTCTGTGATCTTCTTCAGGTTAAATTGTGAATATGGTCTGAGGTAAGGGTTGAGATTCTCTTTTTTATTTATTTTTTTGGTGCATGGTTATACAATGGTTCCAACAACATTTGTTGATAAGATCATCATTTCCCCATTGATAAGATCCTCATTTACCCATCATCACCTTGAAAATTCAATTTATGGACATCTATTCCACCGATCTATATTGTCATCTTTATGGAAAACCACCTGAATGGAATGCTGGAGCTTAATATTAGGTCTTCAAATCAGGGAGTGTCAGTTTTGGACTTTGTTCTACTTTTCCAAAATTGTTTTGGTCATTCTAGCTCTTCTGTATATACATGAAAATTTTAAAAATCAGCTTTTATATCTCAAAAAAAGTTTGTTAGGATTTGATTGAAATCAAGCTGAATTTGTTGATCAAATTGCAGATAATATCTTCAAAATATTACATCTTCTAATCCACAATAATGGAATCTCTATTTGTTTGATCTTCTTTAATTTCTCTCAGAAATGTTTTGTAGATTTTGGTGTACATGCCTTAAAAATGCTTTTTATTTATTTTTGATTACTATTCTAAATGATATTGTTCCTTTATTTTCCATTTTCAGTTGTTTATTGCTAATCTATAGAAATAAAACTTATTTTTGTGCATTAACCTTATATCATGTCCCTTTGTTAAATTCAGATTGTTATAGATTTCTGGATAAATTCTTTGAAATTTCTATGTAGATTATCTGTAAATAAAGACTTTTTAATTTTTTTTTCCTTTTCAATCTGTACGTATTTTATTTCTTTTAATTTCCTTAAACCACTGGCTAGGAATTTCAGTGAAATATTGAATAAAAGTGGTGAGAGTAGACATCCTTGCTTTGTTCTCAATTTTAAGAGGAAAGCATTTACTATTTCACCATTAAGTAGAAAAGGTAGCTAAAGATTTTTTTCATAGATGCCTTTAAACAGATTGAGAATGTTCCCTACTCTTCCTAGTAGGCTTAAGAGTTTTTATCATAAATGAATTTTGAATTTTATTAAATGCTTCATCTGCATTTATGAGGTCATCATATGGTTCCTTTTTTCATCTGATAACGGTGAATTATTTGATTCACTTTTGAATGTCAAAGCAACTTTACATTCCTGAGATAAACCCTACTTGGTCATGATTAACCATCCTTTTTATATATTTCTAGATTTGATTAACCAATATTTTATTAAGAATTTTTTTCATAAGGATTTTATGTTCATGTGGAACTATGGTCCCCAACCCCCAGGTGGATGGTACCATGGTCTGGTAGGAACCTGGCTGCATAGCAGGAGGTGAGCAGCAGATGAGCAAACAAAGCTTCATCTGTATTTACAGCTGCTCCCCATCGCTTGCACCACTGCCTGAGCTCTACCTCCCCTCAACCCCCCAACCCTCATCCATAGAAAAATTGTCTTGTATGAAACTGGTCCCTGGTGCCAAAAAAGTTGGGGACCGTTGATGTGGAATACTGATCCCTCATTTTCTTTTTCTTTTTTTTTTTTTTTTTAGAATGACTAATTCATGATAGAATTTTATTTCTTGTTTGCAAAAAGTGTAAAATGTGTTTCCCTGATTGGCAGGCATTTCCGTCCAAGGGATGACACAAGGATCCAGGATCTTTCCACGGAGAGGTTCTGTCACCTTCGATACTTGGCTCCAAGGCAACCATGCTCAAGTGTTTCCTTTGCTGTTTTTTGGCAAAGTTTGTGTACAATTTCTTCTTTAACACATTGATTGCCACACTAGAAAAAAAATTTTTTTCGCTGGAGCCACAGTGTTTTATTACAAAAGTAGAATACGAACTTTGAAAACAAAATGATCCTTTCTAATTTAAGGAAAAATTTGTTATTTTTATTGTTTTCCATGTGTGAGTTATATGCAACTTGAAAAATAGTTCACACAGCTCAAAGTGAAGAGATGTGTGAGTTACATATGCTTCACAAGGCCCTGGGCTCAAAACTAGCATGAGTTAAATACAATTCACATGGCAGTTAATGTGTTAAATGTTAGGTAGAATTTGTCAGTGATGCCACCTGGGCCATGGTTTTCTTTGTGCATAGAGTTTGACTAGAAACTCACTTTCTTTAATAAATACAGGACTATTCAGATAGTTCATTTCTCCTTGAGTGACCTTTGGTAGTCTGTGTTTTTTAAGGGATTTGCCCATTTTTCTTAAATTGTTCAATGTACTGACATAGGGTATTCATAATATACTCTCATTATATGTATGTCTGAAGGATACATAATAACGCCCCTTCTCTCATTCCTGATAATGACAATTTGCATGTTTTCTCTTTTTTTCTGATCAGTCCACTAACGTTTATCAATTCTAATGATCTTTTCAAAGAAACAGCTTTTGCTGACATTGATACATCCCTATTATTTTTCTCTTTTCTAATTCATTAATTTTATTAATGAATAAATTTATTTATTCATTTATTATTTATTCTGTTTACTTATTTATTCTATTTATTCTATTATATTCTGTTTATTTATTTATTCTATTTATTATTTATTCTGTTTACTTTGGGTTTACTCCACTGCTCTTTTTCTCATTTCTTAAAGTGAACATTTAAGTCATTGATTTAAGACTTTTCTTCTTTCTTAATATGAGCATTTAATGTTTTAAATGTCCCTAGAAACACAGATTTAGCTAAATCTCACAAATTTTGATATGCTAAAATTTATTTTCATTAATCTCAAAATATATTACACTTTCCCTAGTGATTTTTTTTTTGATTTCTGGTTATTTAGAAGCATATTTATTAATATCCAAACATGTGGGGATTTCCAGATATATTTCTGTTACTGATTTCTAATTGAATTCAATTTTGGTCAGAGAGTATACTTTGTATGATGTAAATCCTTTTAAACTTGTTTTATGGCCCAGAATAAGGTCTATGTTGATAAATGTTCTATGTGTGCTTGAAAATAACGTGCATTCTGCTCTATCAAGTAGTATTCTATAAAAGTCAACTGGGTCATACGTTCATAATACTCATGTTTTCTACATCCTTGCTGATTTTCTGTCAACTTCTATAAATTATTGAGAGAAGTCTAAAAAATTTCTGACTATAATTGTGAATTTGCCTATTTCTCTTCTTATATCTAGGGTAGTTCTTTAGAAAGAACAGAAATAGGAATTGTTCATTCAAAGGACAATTTAAAGGTTTAATAATACTGGGCTGTTCTTATCATGTTAATAATGTTTTCCCCTTTAAAATTCTTTCAGTTTTGGTAAATAAATCACATTTCCACTTCATATGGCCAAATGTGAATTTTCATGAACTGCTTGATTTTATAACTTCCCTTAAACAGAACAATTCAAGGAGAATTCTAATAACTATAAAATTCAGAGAAAGCAATTATATTTCTGACATCAAGATTATTGATTCTGAACATAGAATTAAGCATATTTTCATAAATTGATTAATTTAAAAAATATATTTATATGTCTACTAAATGAATCAAAAGCGTATCATATATAAATCCCACTCTTGAACAGCTTTTATGGACTTAGAACAAAATACAATTTGAACACCAGCATGATGTGATTTGAGAAATCCTGAGAAAGCTCTTCCTCTAAAGTTGTTTTTATTTTTAATTGATTGGTTATCTTAATCCATTTGGGTTTCTGTAATAGACTACCATGCACTGGTTGGCTTATAAACAACAAGTTTATTTCTCACAGTTCTGGAGTCTGAGAAGTCCATGATCAATACACAAGCAGATTTGGTGTCTGGTAAGGGTCCACTTTCTGGCTCAAAGATGGCATCTTCTCCCTGCACTCTACATTGTGAAGGCTCAAGGCAGCTCTCTAGGGCCTCTTTGTGAGAGCACTAATCTCAATCGCCTCTCAAGGGCCCCACCTCCAAATACTATCACACTGGGGATTAGGTTTCAACATATGAATTTTGGGTGGACATAAACATTCAGTAGATAGCATTGGTTAAATAATTCCACCAGTCCACTAGTCCATCTGATTATTCAGGAAACACTTGCTGCTAAAATATTCGTATATTTGTATTTGCATAGAAAATGGTAACACATTTTCATTTGCCAGCAATTATTATATTATCAAGGATGAGTTGGTCATATGCCTGCCAACACGAAAAGTTTAGCTCACTTCAGAGTGGTTATATTTTTATCCTACAGTGGAAACAGATTCTGGCACTGAGGTGCTGGCCAGAAAACACAATAGTTTTGAGGTATATGGAACTTTTGGGAAGGGAGGGGAAAAGCAGCCTCAGAATGACTGGGGTCTATATGAAGGGCTGGATGGTTGGATAAATGAGGTTTAAAGTGAGGATAAATAAAAGAAACAAGTTAAATTCTCCAGGATTCATTCAACCAATATTGAAGGAGTGTCTACTATGTTCTAGGACATAGACATTTATGCATGCAGTAGTGAGCAAAACAAAGTCCATGCTCCTATGAGGTATGTATTTTGGTGGGGAGTAGCAAGGAATGAGACAAAAAAAATAAATAAATCTATCCAATATTTCAGGAAGTGCCACACGTGATGATGGATGTGAAATTTGTAGTAAGAGGAAATGTTACTTCAATTTGTCAGGAAAAGTTCTTCTAATGACAGGCTTCAATGAAGAGAAGGGCAAGCTTTACTGGCATCTGAGGAAGAAGCTTCTACAGCAAGTAGAACAGCAAATTCAAGGTCTTTGTTTGGGGGAAGGAGGTGGTGCAGGAATGTGTTTTCACAGTTTCAAGTTGGAGCAGAGTCCAATGTGTCCATGTATTAACCAGTAAAACTGGAGAGGCAGCAGGAGGCCAGGGTAAACACTTTGAGTTTTATTTTAAGTGGGATGGAAGGCCACTGGGGAAAGAAAACCAGAGAAGTAACAGAATGATGATTATGTTCTCTACATATCACTCTGGCTGATTATGGAAATAGTACAGAAAAAGAGGAAAAAAAAAAAAAGAAAACAGAGAGACCAGTCTGGAGGCTTTTCCAATAGTCCCAATAAGGGATGATTTTGACTAGAGTGATAGCTATGGAAGTGATAAGATGTGATAATATTCTGGATATATATTAAAGATCTGTATATAGATTGAGATGAATTGACAAGGAATGAGAAAATGAAGGACAAGCTTGACTTTCTTCACAATTTTGTCAGAACTGGCAAAATGAGATTATATTTTACATGGTTTTTGGCAGCATATTTGAGATTACTTTCAGTTTAAAGGTTGCACATTTCGGAGAATATGCATGGTCTAAGACTGTCAGAAAACATGTACAAATTGCACCTTGGTACACTGAATAATGTATGTAAAATACCATAGCTAAGAATGAGAATATTTTGATTGCTTGATAGCTCTGACAAATGATAATATATAGATTTACCCTCTGTGATATATGCTGTCACTGAACTGGTTGAACTGAAATCCCTTCTCAGCAATATTTCATCTGGTTGGATTTGAGTGCTGAACAAGGTTTCACTGTCTATGTAACTTGTCCTCAACTTACCTTTGCAGCATCTTCCCCAGCACATCCTCAATGCAAAAGCCCCATTGTGCCCCTTACCATTCCTTGTTTACTCAGGCGTGTTCCATGTTTTCTTGATATTTTCCCTGCCTCCAAATCTCTTCTCTTTCTGCTCCACAGACAAAATACTTTTTATTCTTCAAGAAGTTGCACAAAAATTACTTGATCTGTGAGGCATTTCCACATCCACTTCCCTATGCCCACCTTCTTATCCCAGGTAGTTATGCCACTCCTACCTTCCATACAAGAACTGTCACTTCCTAGGTACTATATGTCATTTCTTCAGCACCACAACCTCCCTGATTGCAAGGCCCAGCATCTACAATGCCACCTAACACATTGTGTAACATTCAGTACTCCCGATAATAGTCAGCATTGAGTCTTTTACAACATACTGGACACTATGCAATACATGACTTAGTTAATCCCCAAAACAAGCCCATATGTTGATCATTCTTCTCTCCTGAGGAAACAGAGAAGCCATTAGAGGTTGTGTTTTGCCAAGGTCACAGCTGGTATAGGCAGGGCTGAGATTCAGACCCAGGCTATCTGACTTTCCAGTAAAGATTCTGAAGCAGTAAATATAATGTCTCCCCCAACAGGATGGCTAAATTGATCTGGATGGTGCTCTAGACTGTCAAGTCAATGACAGTATCTTCCAATGGAAAAAGAAGTGGAATGCCTTTTCACAATGAAAGAAGAAGTGTTCTACTCCATAACTTGACAGATAAACCCAAGTATAACAAAAATAGACTTTTTTGGAGATTTACGTAAAACTTATCAGAATCAAACATATTTCTGTCCACTTAAATCTTTATACAATGGTAACACATATCACAGCACTTTCTAGAGAGATTCTCTTGAATTTAGATTATGAGAAGATGCATATAATTAGTTGAAATAAGTCTTGAGAAATGTAACATAACACTATGAATAGGATTACTACATTTTTTCTGATTAGTAACAAGTGAGATAATCACAGCAAAGGGAGTAAAGACACATTTAAGTATCAAAACAAGTTGGCTTAGTCTTCTCTGCTTTCTAGAAATGGGTCTTTCAATGGAAGAGTATATGTAGAAACCACATCAGAATGTGCTGCCATAAATTGTTATTTGGCTAAAGAAAGGGCTGTAGTCAAACTTCACTTGAAATCAAACCTCACTGAATCTATTCAAGAAGAATAAATTCAATAGATCAAGAAGGCCTATAAATTATCAGGATCAAATATCTGATCAATCAAATATCTGATCAAGCTTTAACTCTACTTCCAAAGCCAAGATGAGCAAATACCTTGGAGAAACAATGAACACTACAGAAATTTCTTGAAGTCAGTGAATAGCAGGAGCTCTTTGTTTCATTGAAGCCATAGAAAATGGGATTTTTGCAAAAAAAAAAAAACCTAAATAAAATAGAAGAAAGATCCAAGTCAAAAATTTCATTATATGGAGCAATAGAAGAGAAAATAACTAGTTGAAAAAAATATTCTCAAATAGGATTTGTTTATCCCACCTCAGTCTAAAAATACTTTCTTAGGTCAATTCTCTCTCATCTCCTATGTTAAATCTATAGCTGTATTTCTCATCTGCACTTTCCCTTGGTTGCATTTATCACAATTGTATTTATATTGATACGTTAATTTGTATGATTGTCAATGACCACCCCCTCCTCCCCCACCCCACTAGACTATACATTTTTAAGAAGCAGACATGTCTCACTTGTACATCATCATATTAATATCTCCAGTTTTTCACACAAGCCCAAAATGCCAGGTGCTAAAAACTTACCTGATGAAGGAATACATGGCTATTCCCATGCAAACCCTGATGTGTAGAGAGAACACAATAGCATGATTAACATTTAACACTAACATAGAAACAGGCACTAAAATTTTAGAAAATAAAATTTCTAAATCTAGAACCTGGGGTCACCTAGAGCCATCACTATCAAGCCCACTGCCAGTTTCTAATAGCACCTTTCATTTAGATCTGTGACAGACAGCAGGGAAAAAAAGCTCTGTTAAGAGCCTTCCAGTCTTGCTCAAAAATGTTAGCATGCTGAAGACCTAAAGAGCCTCCTAGAATATTTACAACGTAATTGGGATTATTTGAACATAGAGTTCTCCTAATAATTTTTTTATATTCTTGAATCCAGAATTGTTGTATCTTTATTTTTAAAAATGAATTAGACAATCAAAGATATACTTAGGTATGCAAATGAATTACATCATATGTGTTGCTTGATTGGCTAAACACACCAAACACGTATGTTGCAGCTAACAACACTCTGGGCATGCTATGAATTTATGGTGTCATATACATCGCAATTATTGATTTACATAAGTATAGCAATTTTTCTACTAGTGTAACAGATTTTAGCTTGAAAGGACCATAAACTGAGAGGCTCACTGTAGTTTAAAGCTGGCAGCTGGTGAGAAGATGAATTTTAAGCCAGGAGAGAGAGTAGGCAGGAAGCTCCTGCTGTTTCCTAAAGAGAGTGTCCCTGGGTGATGCATCTGCTGTTGAAACATCAAAACACATTTCATTGTGGGATCCTCCACACATACTTAATCCAGCTTTCTTTGATTTTAAGTTTCTTTGACAAAATGAAAAGAAACATATACTCTGCATTTCCTATTGTTAAAAAATGCCAGACTCTATTAGCAAATATTGGCTTACTTGGTAGGCAGAATAATGACCCCAGAGATGACCATGTTCTAATCTTAAAAACATGTGACTCTGTTACATTACACGACAAAAGGGACTTTTCATATGGGATTAAGGGTCTTGAAATGAGGAGAGTATAATGAATTATCTGAGTGAGCCTAATGTAATCCCAAGAGGCAGATGGAGGCAGAAGGGTCAGAGTCAGAGAAGGAGACATGAGGATGGAATCAGAGGTAGGAGTTATGGCATTGCTGGAAGGAGGCCACCAGCCAAGGAGTGCAGGCAGCCTCTAAAGCTAAAAAAGACAAAGAAGGAATTATACCCTGGAGATTTTAGAAGGAACTGGGTTCTGCTGATACTTTGGTTTTAGCCCCCATATGACCCATTTCAGACTTCTGACCTACAGAACAGTTATTTCAAACCACTAAGTATGTGATAATCTGTTCCAGCACCAATAAGAAACTAATACAATTTATAGTTATGTAGTCGACCTCTGTTATAGGTAGCAATAATTTCTTTCTGTAGGTTCACTTTATTACTGTCCTAGTCTTACTTCAGGAAATTCAGTTCATCAAGGTGATCAGTGATCTGAAAAGATAAGACACAGCGGTCAATAGTCAAACTACAAGCAGAGTATTGAGAATTTGTTATATGCATGTACTATGTATTCCATAGTCGATGCTATGCTATACTGTATTTACTATATTATTCAACTGTATTTGGTGTTGTCAGGGCAGAAAAAATATGACAAGTTATTTATTTCTCCAAAACTTACAACCTCATTAGGAGACATGCTAAATTCATACATTAAGCAATTATGTTAAGAAACAATTCTAGGGGCTCAAATGCTCTTGTGAAATATGACTATCATAGTACCAAATATAAGAGACCCTAGAATAGTCACCCTAAAAAGGTAAGTAACTGCTCTCCTGGTTCACAAAACCATTTCTACCCTATGCATTTCCTGAATTGTCTTCCATTTATCTTCACATATTGTTTCAACATTTAAAAAAAAGAAACTTCTAAAAGAAATTAGCCTACAGATTATGCAAAATGCTTTAATTTGGCCATTCACAAAGTGAAATAATATCTAAAACTTAATGCCTTAATTCTACAGGACTTCTTTAAGCATTTCCAGCCCATTTTAAAAAAAAGAACAAACACGAAATGAAACCATCATGTGAAAGGTAATTTTCTTTATAAATACCTAAACCCAAAAATGAAGTAAAATATTTGGAGTAATTTCTTTTCTTTCTTTTTTTTTGCAATCATTTTGTTTTAGATTTTAAAAAACAAAAGGTGCTTTGAGATGAGTGGGGAGATTAATTTTCCATTCTATTCCTGGAGGCCCATACCCACAACACACCTTTAATTTTGGTAGAAGAATAAAATTCCCTCTGTGAAACTTTAAAACCCAGTACTTAGAGTGATAGACACATATACAAATTTGAACACCATGTGTCATAGGCTAAAATAGTGGCACCGCAACATGTCCACCTCCTAATTAATGGTACCCGTGAATGTTATCTTATATGGAAAGATTTCACAAATATGATTATGTTAAGGATTTTGAAATGGTAAAATTATCCTGGGTTATCTATATTGGCACCAAATGCAATCGTAAGTGTCTTTATAAGAGGGAAGGAGAGGGAGATTTGACACAGAAGTGAAGAAGGCAACATGACCACAGAGGGAGATATGGGAAGGATGTGACCACCAGCTAAGGAATGCTGGCAGCCACCACAAGCTGGCAGAGGCAAAGAACAGATTCTCCCCTAGAGTCTCAAGAGGGAGCACAGTCCTGCCACTATCTTGCTTTCAGCCTAGTAAAGAGATTTTAGGCTTTAGGCTTCCAGAACTGTAAAAGAATAAAAGTTTTGCTGTTTTAAGCCATCAAGTTTGTAGTTATCCATTACAGCATCAATAAGAAACAAATACACCATTTTAATACCTCTGTCATAAAGATGTGTCAACTTAGTATGGATGGCTGTGGGAAAAAGATGAGAGAAAAGAAACATTAGCTTTTTAAACAATTACATCATGATATTGTTTTTAACTTCAAAGAAAGAGGGAAAAATAAGAAAACTATGAAAAGCTACCACAATCTCAAAATTTTCCAAGACAATGCTTGAACTGTGTGCTGATCAAAGGGGAATAAAATTAGTTTATTAAAGACAGTATTATCTGTCGTGGTTTCTAATGTAATCAAGAAGAGGAGAGAAATCACATTTGGAATATTCTGTACTCCCTGAATATTCTGTGACTTTGGGCAGTGTCAATTTACTGAAGGGTAAATAACTGAAAGCACTGTGGTGTTTTTTTGTTTTTTGGTGTTTTGTTTTGTTTTGTTTTGTTTTGTTTTTTTACCAACATAGATGATTTGATGAACTAGTCTGCAAAATTGTTATGGAATATTTAAGCCAAAACTCAAGACTTAAGTGACATTTTACCTTAAAATGAGTACACTGGTCTCTTCTATTATGGATGTTCACACAGAAAAATTGGAGAAGCACAGGAGTTATGTTGGACTTCCATTTCTCCGCCTGTAATAAATATGTTAGATCACACCTGATTTATCTTTCAACTATATTATATTATGAAAGCTATAGAGGGTGGTTCTTAGTCAATGCAATGAATTCTCTTTTCTGCATTGTTTTAAATTATATTTGAATCTTTTCTGCCTTATAATGAGTGTGGCCTTAAATATGTAAGTAATCTCAATTAATCAAAATTATATATGATGTATCTAAGAAGTAAATACCCAGAGACTGATGTACTGGATTATTACTTTTAAATTACCCAGGAAATACTGGAACTATCTTTTAAATAAATAGAAAAATTCCATGTCAAAGGAAAACAAATGGAAAGAAGCTTTGGAAAACCTTCTGTGTTGGATTATGACTAAGAATAATGCCAAATATTAAATTATATTTTTCTCAATCTTTAACTTCTAAATGAGAAAAGACCTCACCATATATTTTAATAAGGCATTCAAATAATTGCTCATTATAAAAATATTTGAAAACTAAAATGTATGAAGAAGAAACTAAAAGCCACTTATCCCATCACCCAGAAATAATAACCAATTTAGTTTTTAATATATTACCATCTAGTCTTTTTTCTATGCATTTCACTACAATTTTGCTTTACAGATTTAGGATCATATTTTGTCAATAATTTTGTACTTAAAACTACCAGATACTAAAGTCTTTTACAGAGTAGGATCTGTATCTAAATTCTCTATTCTGAGCCATAGAACTTTAAATCAATTCTGTCACCAGTAACGTCTGGCTCCACAACTTTAGAACTACTATAACCCTAAAATTCACTTTAAACAGGCAAGTCATTCCTTGCTCCATTTTGGCATTAGGATTATAATAGTTTATACTTGCCTCATGAAATGAGTTGTACTTTTTCTATCACCTAGATTTCTATCACCTAGAACAGATTGAATAATAAATATAAGGATTATGTATCCCATCCAAATTTGATATGACTAGGGAAATAGTATAATTTATCATCCAAACTAGGACATTGAGAAAACAAAAGAGGGTCCTTTTAATAATAATTCTGAAACAATAAACGAAACAAGGTCTACAATGGCAAATAAGGAATAAGGAGTGTCCCAGACAAATAAGTCATATAAACTAAAATCACTATAAAATCATATAGACTTGGCACCAGGGAGGGGAGAGACTAGACTACCAACCAGTCTAGTCAATTTTCTGTTTCTTTCTAAGCTATGATGATTTATATGATTTTAGAAAATTGCTCATTCTCATTAGGCTTTTAGATTTATTTTATAATGTCTATAGTGTTACAATTTTCAGAATTATAACTGGATGTGACTTGGTTCATTTGGTTTATTTTGTTTTATTATTTAATATGCCAGTCTCTTTTAATTGGTGAGTTTAACCTATTTACATTTATTGGAATTGTTTTTACTGATTATTTGGTATTTTTTTATGCCCCAAGCTTTCTCTTTGTTTTCTTTGAACATTGCTTTAAATTATTTCCCTCAACTTATTTAGAAGTTATACATTCTCTGTCTATTCTTGTAGTTGTCACTGTTAAATTTTAATACATACTTAAATTTATGTTTCTAACAGTTTTAACAATCTGTATTTCTTTCTTTTTTCCAAATATGACAAGCTCTTAACATAATTTGACTTTCCTCTAAACTCCTTCTTCCAGACTCCTACATTATTTTTGCTTTACAGGTTAGTCTCAGCATATTTTTTGAAACATAAATTCTGTATAAATGTGGCACTGATCCCTTTCAGTGGTCCCCAATCTTTTTGGCACCAGTACCAGTTTCATAGAAAACAATTTTTCCAGGGGGAGGAGGGGAGGCAAAGATGAGGCAGTGATGTGCAGCCCAGTTCCTAACAGGCCAGAGACAGAGACTGGTACCAGACAGGGCCTAAGGGTTGGGGCCCTCAGTCTTAGCTCACTGCCACTCCTTACATCCTGCTTTTTTCTGAGTTCATTTTCCTTTTTGCCAAAGTATATCTTTATTAGTTCTTTAAGCACAAATCTGTGCTTAATAAACTTTCTAAGCCTTTGGGTTTCTGAAAATGTTTTATTTTATTCTTATTATCAAATGATGGTTTTTCTCATATATAGTTCTAAATTCCCAAATATTTCCCCTTAGCAGCCTAAATACATCACTCCATTGTCTTTTGACACCTATTTTTCTTAATAAGGAATTCAATGTCAACCTAATTATAGAATCTCTGCTGGTAAATTAGTCTTCTCCAGTCACTTTTAGTTTTCTCTGTATGCTTGAGGCCTGGAATTTTCCTGCAATGTGTATAGGTATGGAATTTTTAAGACCTTATCTTTTTCTACATTTAATGCATTTTTGAAGAATCAGGCTTTTCTTCATTTTTGAAAAATCTCAGCCAATTTTTTTTTTCTTATTTCCTTTCATCACTATTTTTTTTTTCTGGAACTACTATTAGATGTACCTTGGAGTTTCATTCTGTTTTCTGTGTCTCACAACTTATTGTTCATTTTTTCCATCTCTTTATATTTCTGTGCTTTATTTTGGGAGATATCCTTAGTTCCATCTTCCAATAAACTAATTCTCTCCTCAGCTCTTACATTTACTAGTAATAAAAACATTTATTAATCTTTAACTTTTAATGACTATATTTTATGTTGTTGGCATTATTTGGTTATATATGTGTGTGTATGTGTGTGCCAGGGTTCTCTAGAGAGACAGAACCAATGGGATATACTGAAAAGGGATTTATTAGATGAAACTGGCTCATGTGATCACAAAGGCGAACTCGCACCAAAGGTCTTCTGCAAGCTGGAGAATCAGAGAAGCCAGTAGCACGGCTCCCAGCGAAGTTGGCTCAGAGTATGAAAGCTCCAGAACCAGAGAAGCAGACAGTGCACCCCCCAGTCAGAGGCCAAAGGCCTGAGAACCACCTGGAGGCCATTGGTCCAAGTCCTAGAGTCCAAAAGCTAAAGAAGCTGGAGTTTGATGCCCAAGGGCAGGAGGAGAAAAAGAGTTCTGCTCTGGAAAACAGAGAGAAGCAGCAAGAGCAAGCCAGACATCCCTCTTCCACCTGCTTTATCCTAGCCCTGCCCTCAGCCAATTGGATGGCAGCCGCCCACACTGATGGCAGGACTTCCTCTCTCAGTCCCCTGGTCACGTCAATCTCCTCCAGAAACAGCCTCTCAAACATCGCAGCAACAATGCTTCAATGAATCTTCACAAACTGAACACACCTGTGCAACCAATACCCAGCTCACCAGAAATTACTAGAACCCCAGTCACAGGCACCCCTATCTCAGTGGTAACCATTTTATAAGTCTGTTTTATCTGCACTTTATATACATGCAATATATAATGTGTGTTGTTTGGTGTCTGGCTTCTTGTACTCAACATATTTTTTGTTTAGATTCTTCCGTATTGTTACATGTTGTAGATTTTCATTCCCATTGTCATATAGGATTCTATTATGTGAATATACCACAATGGTCTTATTTATTTTACTGTTGATGGGCATTTGAGTAATTTCCATTTTTGCCTATTATGAATAAAATTCTTATGAACATTTATGTACTTTTTGTGACTATATGTATGAAATTCTGTTGGTATAAACTAGAAGTAAAATTGCTAGATCATGCATTATGGCATTTTTTTCCATCTATAATAGATTCTCCCTCTGCCTTTATTTTAAACATTCAAAGATCAAATCAACATCCTTTTCTGCCATGGCCAAGGTACAGATCTCAATTCTAATTAATTGAAAATAAAACATTAAGTGAGAAGAAGGTCTGTGAAGGAGATGAGAGTCCGACACCAGAAAGTGAGCAATGGATAGCATATGAGTCAAGGTTCAATCAGAAAAATAGAATGGCTAGAATATGGATAGATTGATTTATTACAGGGATTTGACCTTGTGCAGTTAAAAAAGCTGGCTAAGTAGTCTCTGAGGGCTATTGTCCTCTTGTCTGATGCTGGAGTTTGAAGTCCACTGACCAAGACATGGAGGAAAATGGGATTTAAAGTGGGGAAAGCAAAGAGAAGCATGAATCCACAAGCACAAGTTGGAGTTTACAAGGACAGACTGAAACCCATGTCAATTCTCAGGGTCTCTGATTATGATGGTGTGAGTTTCCTGCTGAAACCACGCCCTTCATCAAAGGGTTAAACACACACACACATCTGGCTGAGTCAGAGAAACTGAAGGAGGATCCCGGGAAATTGGAGCCAACAGATAAAGGACAAGTATGTGTGGGCTACAAAAATGGCTGCTGCTTCACTTCAATTCCAGTGTGAGGCTTCACACCAAGCCTGAACACCAGACTCTCTCTTGTGGCCTTTTACCTGAACTTGAAACATACAGGGAAGGAATTCTGGGAAATGTAGTTCTCCTGCCAGGTTGACGCATTACAGAGCTACCACAGTGGACATGGAGAAAGTAAAATAAATTGGGTTAGCTGTCCTTTCAGGAAACACAGAAATAGAAGAGGCTTGACAAGTTGAAGAGAGTGTCAACCTTTTCCCTAGAGTAGTAAAAGTGTTCCTCCTTACCAAAATCAGTGGCTACATCTCAGTCTTCCTCATTCTCCTTCGTATGCAACACTATCAACCCATCCTGATTATTCAAGCCTGTTGTCTGGTTCGTTTTGGTTTTGGTTTGGTTTCTTTCATAGGAAATTCATGTAACAACATTAATCATTTATAAATAAATATTTCAGTGGCTTTTGGTACTTTCACAGGGTTGTACAACCACAATCTCTATCCAGTCACAAAACATTTCATTATCCCAAAAGGAAACTCTCCTGGCCATTAAGCAGGTGCTACCCATCCCCCTCCTAAACCAAAAATCTGCTTTCTGTCTCATATATTTACCTATTCTGAATATTACACATTAATGGAAGCTTCTTTCACTTATACAATCAATGTTCATCCATGTTGGAGTATGTATCAGTACTTTATTCCTTTATATGGCTGAGTAATATTCCATTATATATGTATATAGTTCATTTATCCATTCATCTATTAATGGGCATTTGGGTTATTTCCATTATTTGGCTGTATATATTTGTTTGCTGCCACCTGTTTTAGAGTACCAGTTCTCTCTATTCAAAGTAGGAGTATACTTTATTACGCAGACCACTACTCAAAATAAATACCAAATTTTTCAGACCATCTTACAATTAGTTTTAGTCTAACAGATTAGCTTTAATTTAATGAGATTTGGTTCTGTCCAATGGAATACAAAAGGAAGTCCTGTGTGCAACCTCTAGGAAGCAATCTTTCAAAGGAGGAGAATATTCTTCTATTCTTCCTTCTTATTTAAAAACTCCTTTTCTGTCTTCCTCCACACCAAGAGCACTGAGCTGCTCTTATCCTAACTAAAATTTCTTTCTGCTTGTCACTTATAACTTTTTCATTTGGTGAATATCATGTTGGAGTGTGAGCATATTTCTGAGATAATACCATCCCCAGGTTGGAGACAGTAAATTCAAGCAGCCCTACAGGCTCTCATTTCAATCCTTTCCCAATATTCTGTCTAGTTTAGTAAATCTCATTTATCCCTTACTAATGAGCATACAATGTCAAACAGAATTTAAAAACCTTAATATAAATTAGATCTATCATTTCCCTTTTTCTTCCAGCCCTATCTTTTTTTGTAAGAGATTACATTTATATAGCAAAAGTTATTATTATCTATACCATACTGATCCTTCTATTTTTGGTGTTTGCAAATTAATTTAGCAAAGATTTCTAAATTTTTTCCTCAATTACATTAAATTAATGTAATAAAATTACATTTTTTAAAAGTCATAATAGTGAAAATGTTTTCAAACTCTAGACAATAAATCAGTTATTTCAACCAATACAACATAATTCCACTACAATAAAAAAAAACAAACGAACAATTCAGAAGTTATACCTATTTGTCTATAAATGCTAGTCTCATTCTAGTATCCCAGAGTGGTCTTTTCCAAATATTTAGCTATTCAATTGTTAAATCGTGCCTTTAATTAACAGGTATCAAGCACCAGGCTAGGTCCCCAGGATTCCTTTAGAATAAGATTTGGTCCCTGATCTAGATTAGTGAGGGATACAGACAGACCAACATGCAGCCCTTGCAAATAGGAGGTAGGTACATAATGGAGGAAAGTACAAAGTTCTGAAAAGAAGCCCAGAGATGTAAGCAACTAATTTTATTAAGTGGCAAAGAGGACTAACTGTAAAAGATTTCAAAAGGGTGTGACTTTTGGAACCAGTAGAAATTTAGTAGTTGGAGACAAGGGGGGAAATATACCAGTCAGGGAGAGCAGTGTATGCTATGTTTATGAAAGACTAGTGTTTTGGTGGGATCATAACAACATTTGTTCTGAATAAGAAGGAGGCAGATAATGAGGGTTACAAGATAGGCTGGATTCAGGTGTAAAGATTAAGAATTTTTGTACAAGATTTGTGGAGTAAAAAGGGTAACTACACTAAATATGTCATCCAATGAGCCTCAAAAAATCCTTAAGATGACTTTGACCAACTTTTCAGCCTTTAATCAGGACTTGTAAAATTGAATTAATAGATCCATTTCATTTAAATAGTTTTTCATTGTGTTCCCTCACACTTGCTTGGTTTTTCATCTTCCAATCTTTGTATTATCTCTCCTTAATTCTTTTTTCTTGTCTTCTTTTTTATTGAAATAGCTATTTTTTAAAGCATTAAACACTTTCATCTTTCTGATGCTTCACAGTTTCGGATAATACTTGCGAAATACATTTTCATGAGGTTCTTTTTTGGGGGGAAGTGGTTAAAAATCATTTGACTTAAAGTTCTTTCTCATTGTGTGCACCTCAATCCTCAGAATATAAATCCATTTTGTAATTACTCCAATATTCTCGTCTCGGAAACTTTGCCTGACACACCATTCCATATGTTTATGATTCTCTGAATGAAAAAGTGTTCACTGACAACCATTCAGACTTTTCCCTTTAATTTCCATTTATGCCTTATTGTCTTATAATGTTCAACTGAAAATATATGTTGCAATATTGTGTGACATTATCAGTATTACTTAAGATTTTATATACCCATATATCAGCCAAACATCAGATAAATCTCACTATTCTCCTTTCCGTACATCTTCCTTCCTGGAAGAGTACAGGTAATAGATTCAATTTCTTCTTTGTGACAAGTTGACTTTAAGCATTTCTTACAAACGGAAAGACAAGAATCAATTTGCATTTTGGTTTAAATTATTTTTAAAATGTGAACTGGAAATGGAATTTGGCTTCACATTTGGGCAATTAAAGGGATGATGCTAACTGCAATGCTTTTTAGGCAAAACTTATTTCAGGGTTGATTTTATGAATAGTGTGAAGCCAAGACACAAGACTAATTTGAAGGTCTTGCTAATAAATAACGTTGTTAGGAAAAAGGGGGTATTCTGATGATTTGTAATCCTGCAATAATGGCTTCTAAATAGTTAAGATTAGTTTGAGAGATGAGAGCCTTTCCACCCTCTATGCCATATGCCAGCAGGGAACAAAAATCAATCTTGCAAGGGCTCTGATTACTTCTGCAGCAAGTTTCTTGTCAGCAGATTCAAAATGTGCAGGGCAATGAATCTTCCACAAGGTAGAGGCGCTGCCCATCAGCCGGAAATCTTTTTTCCCAACTTCTGGTAGAATATCTGCTTGTGATAAATTAGGAGGAGAGGGAAAAATAGAAAACTATTTGGTGCAACAATTTTAATCCTGTGTTATCAGTACAGAGAGAAAGTGACACCAGTTCCTATGGCTTTGAAATGAAAAATGTACCCTTGGAAGGAAGAAGCTTGAAAGTTGAGGAACAAATAAAATAATGATCTTTGTCATCTTAAAATACTATGCTGCTTAGTAAATGATCAAGGGAGAACCACATTAAGGGTGGAGACCTGAATTAATAAACTCTAATGTCTGAAGCAAGATGTCTAAATGTGGAGCCACACTGGAAGCAATAAGGAAAAAGAAATTGAAGCTTGATTGAACTGAAAAACACAAGGATGTGAGCCATGAGATTAACAAGGACAATGTGATAAGTAGAATAATAATTCCTGAAAACCTCTACATCCTAATTCCCCAAACTGGAAAAATGTTACCTTATGTGGCAAAAGGAATGTTGCAAATGTAAGTAAATTATACACTTTGACCTGGTGAGAGCATCCCGGTTTATCCAGGTGGACCCAATGAAGTACAAGGGTCATTAAACTGAAAGAGGGAGGTAGAAGAGGTCAGAGCAATGTGACCTGAGGAGAACCTGATTTGCCTTTGCAAATTTTGAGGATGGAGGAAGGCATGAGCCAAGGAATGCAGGTGGTCTCTCTAGAAGCTGGAAAAGGGAAGGAAATGGATCCTGCTAGAGCCCACAGAAAGGACCATAGCCCTAGTGATACCTTGATTTTAACCCAGTGAGACTTACATGAGACTTTTGACCTAAAAAATTGTAAGGTAATAAATGTGTGTTGTTTTAAGCCCCTGAATTTGTAGTAATGTATTATAGCAGCAATAGAAAATTAACAAGACAAGCTATAAAAAGATGAAACAATAAATAAAATTTTTAATTACATATTACAAAATTCCCATGTTATCATTGCTGATGAAAAGATACCTTGGAACAACCTTTCTGGTTGTTTCTGGTTATCTTTCAATAGCTTTCAAATACGTTAAAAATCATGCAAGCTTTTGATCCAGAAATTGCATTTCTGGGAATTTAATAAGATAATTAAAGATTTGTGGAATGATTTTCTACAGAGTTGTTTGTAATAGCCTAAAATTAAGAATAACTTAGATGTTCAATGGTGAGGGTAATTTGTGTAAATTTTGACATAACCTCAAACAGCATACTATGCAGTCATTAAGAATTAGTTAAATAAAAATTTATTGAAATCAGAAAAACATTCTCAAGATACTGAGTGGAGATCAGGTACAAAATATTATGTATGGTGTGATAATATTGCCATATAATATTGGATATACTGGTGTATGACATTGGTGTGATGTATCTATTATTAATCACACTAGTGCCTTATACCAGTTTTTCATATATATATCAGCAAATATGTACATGAATATATAGTGTGGGTGTACAGAATGTGTTTTATCTTATTCTTGGATTTATAAAAACATAACAAATGTGTTATCAGGTATAAATTTTTTCTGCCTATATATGTGTGTGTGTGGGGGTGAGCATGTGTATAAAATTTTATGTTTCTATCATTTCTAACCAAACAGCAGTTAGAAGCACAAAATGTACAGTCGTCTGTACTTTTAAGTTCTCCTTTATACAGTGTTGTAAAGTCCAACTCATTCTGGAAAGAAAAAGAGTTCTGTCTCTACTAAAAACCAAAAAAAAAAAAAAAAAAAAAAACCCAAGGATATAGTGAATTGTGTGATTTTTTTGTGTGCATGGGGGTCAGGTCACTTAAGCTCAGTGTCAATCATCAAACAGTTCTTTTTAAGGGCTGCAGTTGGTGGAACTGCAAAATGCTAAAATCTTTCAGAAAACAATTTGGCAAAATATACCCAAAGCCTTGAAAAAATTAAACCCTTTGAACCAGTAATGTCATTTCTAAGAATCTAAGGAATAATAGGCAAAGGTTCTTACAAATAAAAATATTCATTGAAGACTTATTTATGTGGAGAAAAAAATAGGAAACAATCTTAATGTCCAATAAGAGTGGAATTGGCCAGTAATTTTAAATAATCTTTTCAAAGAATGTTTAATTACATGGGAAAATGTGTTCAATATGCTGCTAAGTGAATAAAAGCAGGCTGTAGAATTAAACATACAGTATGATTCCAATTTAGAAAATAAAGAAGAAAAATACACCAAATGTTAAAAACAGTTATCTCTGGGTAGTAGAACTGGATTTTAGATTTTTTAACCATACATATATTTATATGTATACTTTGGGGGTTTCCATCTTTTGAACTGTGTGCATAAATTACTTTTCAAATTAAGAAGACAAGGTTTGCCAGTCGGAGTACCCCATGCCTTCTGGAAGCAGCTGAGAGTCAGTCGGTCTATCTACCAGAATTCATTCAGAATCGGGGTGTTCCTTTCCCTGTTGACCTGTCTGCCCTGCCAGTCCCTGATATTGAATGACTTTGACTTGAGTCTCTCTCTCAGAGTCCATAGAAAAGTCTTTTTAGGAACAACTGGTAAAGAACCAGGCCTTTCTCTAGGAAACACATCCTTTTCTCCCAGACTGAATCTGACACCTGACCATGCCAGGGAATCCAGCACAGCACTAATCACATAACTGTCAGAGCTAATAGTGAATACATCCTTGCAGTAGTGCACAGAGCGGGGTTTGCCCTGGGCCTGGTACTTTCACTTAGAAACAGCCCCATTACACAAGAGGATGCTGGTATAAGCTTTCCACCAGGTAAACAATTTTTTCATATTATTTCTGGCCACAACTACCCCCTGACTGGAGAAGAAGAATCTCAATTTGAGATTTACCTGTCCCAGGTTCCGGTTCTCTCCTGTTCTGTTTTCTCTGTTCCCAGCCATGGTCATTAGGACACAAACTGGTATATTTTCTCCTCGTTGGCATCACCTACAGGACAGGGGCCACCTCATTCACAGGCCTCCTCCGGGCATTCAGCACAAACCCTTGCACGCAGTCAGTACTCAGTAAGTATTTTTAACCAATGAAACAATAAATGACACTTTTTAAAGAATTCTTTACAGAGTTCATAATGGCCACTTTTGCTGTGTATATATGTATGTGTAGGGTTATAAAGTCTCTTTTATTCTAATGGGCATGCAAGATGGAAAAAAGTAATAATGTCTTCCTTTTTTGAGGGTTTACTGGGCCTTAGATAAAAGGGAAGAAATAATTCCATCTCATTCTAAGGAAACTACAGAGCCTCAGTTCAAGAGATCAAAGCTGCATTAACTCTTCCAGTTACTGCCACTTACCATTTACTATCATTTAGCACTCTGCAAAAGGTAATCTGCTAAATAGTACCCAAGTGGCCTGGCAATTTATTAAGTGAGCAATTTATTCTTTTCTCTCTACTAAGATCAAACCTTTCACCATTCAAATTCTCCACATTCCTCAGAGATAACAAGGTGGGAAAATATTCTTGTCTTAGAGATGGGGAAACTAAGATTTGGTTTTGAATCAAATCAGCAGAAGAAAAAAAGAGAAGGATTTCCCATTGCTTACCCTAATTCTCTAGCACACAGCCTTTCTTTTCTGAAGAAAAATAAGTGGTAGTCTTCTCTTTTATGAAATTTGTATTTAAAAAAAAGAAAAGAAAAGAAAAACAGAAAAGAGCTGCTTTGAGGCCTCTATAATAGTGCCAGTCTGCAGTACTATGCAAGATAGAGCATTGGCAGAGATAGGTAAGAAAATGAACTCGTTCGGTCAATAAAGTGATAAACAAGAAATAGTTATTAAGTATCATGAGGCAAGGAGGAGTTGAAAAGATTTAAAGATATTTATTCTTTGCTAACAGTTATCAAAAGCAAATACTGCAGCTAAAATCACACTGGTACCAAAACCAAGCCATTTTGAGACTTCATCCATGCCTCCCATTGCTGTTCACATTAGGGGAGCAAGACCCCGTCCAGCCCTCCCCTACCCTTGGTCAGATTGATGTCACCTGGCCTCACAAAGCAACATGCCTCTTACTCCAAACTTTGAAGTGCCATTGTTAATGTCATTATAGCCAAGACAGTAACAAAAGCTTCTGGACTGTTTTATCATGCTGTCAAGGGCCCCCAGAGGCCTACCTGCTTCGTGAAAACACTAGCAGCAATAACCACAAGCTTCATAATATACATTGTCTCATGTGATTTTCATGAAAAGCCCTACAAGGCAGGTATTATGACTGTCATATCAATGAAAAAAAAATGAGGCACAAATAAGTGTGCCTCATGTTCATACAGTAGTGTGAGTCTATGATTGAGTCTGGTTTTAAACCCAGGCCTATAAAATTCCAAAACACATCACCTTCTACCTCTCTTTTTGCAAATGGTGCATCTGTAGTTTCCTATAATGTGTGGACTCTTCTAGTAAAAAGTTGAAGTGATGATGTCTCAGTACTTGAATTCCATTTTACCATACTCCTCAAAAGAGTGAGCTTGTTGCAGCGATTCCATGGGTTGTTGTTGCCCACACACAGGCCAGAGTCTTCCAAAATGAACCAAGTCTATATATTTGTAAATCATCTCCAAAATGTGACTTCTGCCACAACGTATATTTATGCAAACTTATGTTTGCTGAATATCAAAATTAGAAAATACATTATTATGTTACCTCCACAAGATCAGGGAACTATGCCCCCATCCCACGGAATAATTCTTTGCACACAATCTGCACTAAATGACTAGCATATTGAGTATATAATTTTTAAGAAAACATACAAAAAGCCTTATGAAGATGTCTACTGTCTATTATTATACTCTTTTAAGTAATTTTTTTACTGGTATTTACCAAAAAACTTGTTTATTTCCAAATTTTTACTAACATGCCAAAATCAGTAACTAAAATGAGTATGTCAGAGTGACTGATGATCTGTCTGATTCACTTCCCATCACCAGTAGAATAAAGCACATTAACTGTAGACCCAGGATAATTGTAGCTACCATATTTCCTCCTTAGTTAAGGGGGATATATTCCAAGATCCCGAGGGGATGTCTGAAACCACAGTTAGTACCAAACTTTGTATATACTGTTTTTTCCTATACATATATACCTATGGTAAAATTTAATTTATAAATTAGGCACAGTAAGAGATTAACAATAACTAATAATAAAACAGAAAAATTATAACAATATCCTATAGTTAAAGTTATATGAATGTGGTCTCTCTCTTTCTCTCTCTCTCTCTCAAAAACTGCAAAAATTGAAACTGTAGATGACAGCAGAATAGTGTATTTAGCAGAGACATGCCCAGTGCTCCATGAAATATCCAAATATTAGTGTAAAATATACTTTCAGAGGGATATACATGAAAATATTAATAGTTGCTATTCCTAGGTATTCCAATTGCTAGTTATAATTACCATTTTTTATCTCCTCTGTATTTATGCACTTTAACAACACATCTTTTGCAATAAAAATTTAAATATATAAACTTCCAGGAAACATATAGCTTTCCAATATATAGAAAAAGTGCTAATTAATATCTGCTAAAATTTATTGTGCATTTTCTATGTGTCAGCCACTATTCTATGTGTTTCATATGCAATAACTTACATAATGCTCAGAATAACTTATTGAAGTGGATAGTATTATCCCCATTTCACAGATGAGAACACTGAAGCATAGAATGCTAGAATAACTTGCCTAAGGTCAAACATACTTAGTAAGTCAAAAATCCAGCATTAAAAAACAATCTCATTCCAGAATCTGCATTTAACCATTGTGCTATCCCATCACACAATGAACACATTCAGAATAACATAGCAATTAATATTCAAAGTACACTTGAGAAATTGAAAAATAATTACCATAAAAAATGTCCTTGAATAGAAAAAATAGAAAAAAGACATTCAAATATTAGCAGTACTTGCTTTTCTGTAGTAGAATCAGGAATGGTTTCTTCTTATGTCTAGTTTTTTTGTGTTTTCTAATATTTAGTAATAGCATACCTTATGTAGTTTTCTTGTCTTTAAAAAAAGCTCTGGAATCAATAGTCAGAAAGTATAATATGAGAGGGCCCTAGAATGCACTCTCAAGTAAACATACAAATATCAGAGACAAATCTTATGAGGCGCTTCAAATTCAAATTCTGGAAGTGTAGCATGCCCTTTAGAAAGTGAACAGGTAGAGTGTGAAGTACTAACGAATTCATACACTAAATCAGGGCTTCTGCTAAGAAGGAAAAGACAAATAACTTCAGTACTAGCTGGACAATCCTCAAGTTATCACTGGAGTGAGTCTTAGGAGTTCAGGTAGATATCTAAACTCTGAATTAGGCTAGCAGAACTCTAACAAGTGTTTAGAAAGGTGTGAAAGGCTTGTGTACAGGTGCCATCGAAGGCTTGTGTACAGCTTCCATCGAAGCTCCAAAGCACTTTGAACCATTACCCTCCTCTTTATAAAGATAATAGACTGAGTGATTGATTGATTGAATGATGCTTAACATATTCTGCTTTTGAGGCAGGAAGCTGTCAATAACATAGTATAGATTCTACATACTTGTTGGAGACGGACCATACATTTGGCTCTAAGGTTTCTAGAAGCCAACTGAAAAAAGCAAACTAGGTACCCTAACATTTTCAGAATACATAAGATAAAATGAACCAATTTCCATGAATAGGTCCCAACCAGCTTGGATTCGAGAACCAAATAAATGTTAAAAGACTTTACACAAATAAGGTGCTATGTAACATAATAACAATACCTTTATCATAAACATAATGATGTGTTTAACATACTAAATCTGTAAAGCCAAAATTTAAATCAGTAACACACACATACACACATCTGGGTGAGGAATGATAGGCAATATGACTCTCTATTCTGTCCTCAGCAGCCCTTTTCTGGTCTAGTTCAATCTCTGAGAATGTTTAAGATTACTTCTTTTGTCTTTTGTCCTCCCTCTCTAGACTTTTAATTTGCACAATGACTTGAGTCTCAGGAGCAGACAGGAACAGTCCCTATTCTACTACACACATGTTGCTCTGGATCTTCAATATTTATTGACTGTGACGGAGTAGAGATTATTCAGTTGTCAGGTCACTAGACTGTAAACTTCTTCAAGTTGGGATCATATCTCTTACCAACTTTTATTGGTCTGTATCTTAATGCTTAGTACAAAGCTATGAATCAGGTGGTCACCTTGTTGTTAAAACTGAACTGATTTGTGGTTTATCATAGATTTTTCCAGGGTGGCTGAATTTAAAAAGTGAGGAAAAAGGACAGGTAACCTAGTGAGCTCAAATAGGTGCTCAGGGAAGAAATACTTTGTTATATGCCTCTGGTCAATAATTTCAAACATGTGCATCTGCATATTGAAGGTTCGATTCCTAATTCTACCTTTGCTTTTGTCTGGAATCCCTTGAATCCGAGAGACTCCATGCTACCGGCTGGGGGCATAGTGTTAGCAGCTGAAACTGAAGTTTCAGAGTTCTTCAGAATAGCCTACCCCAAAGTGTAATACCATGCTGAACGTCCCAGGGTATTTGCAGTCAACGACTGCACAGGGATGGAAGGAAATGACAGAAACTGTCATCTGACTGTCATCAAAAGCGTCCTCCAGGAATGAAATATGGGGCCAAGGAGTTGAGGAACATGTATCACACAAGCTGTTCCAAGTTCTCAACTCATCCTCCTGATGTGTCCCACCCGCATAGATTCCACTATTTATGAACATCAAGCCAGAGTTAAGCACATTATATACAAGTAGGAAGGGAGGTCTTAATACATTTTAGTTGTTTTCTGTGTGCCAGAAAAAAAAATACTTTCTTTTAATATTCATAAATAACAAAATTATCTCCATGTCATAGGGGACAATGGTGACATTCAGAATAGTTAAATAATAATTTAATATTTTAATTTTCCCAGGAGACCAGATCTCTGATTCCAAGGCCTGCATTCTTCCCCTTGCACATCTGAGTTATTTAAAATTGTTATGATCAAACTACTTAAGCTATGCTTTAGCAAATAGAGACACATCTGTTTCTAAGAACATCAACAGCTGACGGTTCCAATGCATTGGCTCCTTCCTCCAGGGATGTGGCATGTGGCTAGATTCTTTGAATTCTTCAATTATCTTAAGCTGTGACTGCCTCACTACCAGCCCTTGCCAAGGTTAAGCACTCTAGTTCTTGAACGGCTGTCAGTCCAACTTCCAGGACCAGACGTATCATGTCTGTTTCACCTCAGTCACCATCAGCATCCCACACCAGCCATCATCCCACCGATTATCACATTTGTAAATTTGTATTCTTTCCCTAAACTGGTTTCATCTTTCACGCGTTTCTACATGACCAAACTTTTCCATTCAGCCTCTTAGAGACCATTGTCCATTATCACTGAACTCTCCTACATCCACAATTTCTTCTGTGAATGTTCTCTTCATGTTCTTGATCCTATCAAAACCTGAACGTCCCCTAAATGGACTGCTTCCTTCCATCTCTCTGTAAATAATGAAATTTCTCCTTCACTTTATATTCCTTGGGACCCATCTGTCTTGTCTTTTTGCTATTGCCAAACTGTCTCTCCTTCAACGCCCCGTCCCCACCCCCACGCCTTAGAGCTCATGTGATTAGACATTTCCAACTCTTCTCTCTTCCTCTGGTCTACTAAGCTTTTGGTCCTGGCCTCTCATTCAGTGATAACTCTAACATTTGGATCTAGATCTCCCTCACCCATCACATGTTGGTGACTTTAAGTTACACAAAGATGAGGCTCCAAATAGCATGTTCTCTCAGTTCCTTGACCTCCTGAACTCCAGCAACCTCTTCTACCCAGCATTCAACCTCTGCTACACGGTCATGCCAAAGACCTCAGCATCACCACTAATGGCATCACCTTCAAAATTTCAGTTTTAAATATACTTCTGGCAGTTATCTTCTATCACTATATATCCTTTCAACCCATTTATGCTAATGCTCCAGTAATTTTATGACTTTACTGAAAATTGTTCCTACCACTTACTTCACTCTTCATCTTTCCATTGACCTTCTCAATTCTTTCCTAATCCAACCCAGATTACAAAGTCAGTATACTCAACCCTTTGTGACCACCCTTAACTGCCTTGCCCACCTGCCCCATTGTACTCAGCTAGCAATATACCAACCCTGGTTAAACTGATTTACTCAATGTCTGCAAACAAACCATTGAGCAATGCTGGAGAAAATTATGTATACACACAATGCACTCCCTTCATTTAGAACTACAAACCTAATTTGGCATCTAAAAGTACATAATGATGCTAGTTTGTTTGCCTGTTAAGTTTTCCTCTCACCAAAATGTCTGTTTCATCTGTGTGTCCACTTGACCAGGCCACTGGATGCCCAGATACTTGGTTAGACATTATTCTGGATGTGTCTGTGAGTGTGTTTCTGGATGAGATTAACATTTGAACTAGTAAACTGAGTAAAGCAGATTGCCCTTCCTGTTATGGGTGGGACTCATCCAATCTACTGAAGGCCTGAATAGAACAAATGGCTCAGGAAGGGAGAATTCACTCTGTCTGCCTCGCTGTCTTAAAGCTGCGACATCAGTCTTCTCCTGCCTTTAGACTCCAACTGGTACTTCCCCTATTAGTTCTCCTGTATCTCCAGCTTTCCAAGTATAGATCATAGAACTTCTCAGCCTCCATAACCACATGAGCCAATTCCATACACATATATAGAGAGAGGAAATCAGGTCTTCAGTGGTCTACAAGAACTACTTTAAACACTGTCTAAGATTCAATGATACCACACTTGCCTAATTTTCCATCACCTTCTCTGGTCACACCTTCTTAATCTCTTTTCTGGCTTCCCCTATTATGTCAGATCTCTAGTAATAAAGTACACCAAGCCTCCATTCTTGATCCTCTCTTTTCCACCCCATCCATTTTAAAATACCATCTATATGCTAATAAAACTCAATTTATATCCCAAGTCAAGAAATATCCTTGAACTCTAAACTTCTACATCCAGCTGCCTCCTTGACATCTCACATGACTATCCTATAGACATCTCAAACTTAGAAGGACCCAAACAGAACTTTTGGGTTTTCCCAAAAATATACTCTCTACACTTCATGCCTTTTCCTTCATCTCAGTGAATGGCACCATCATCTACCCAACTGCTTGGGCTCAAAACCTGGAAGTCAATCTTGAATTCTTTATTAGCCTCCTCACCCCTATATCCAATTCACCAGTAAGTCCTTTTGTCCTACATTCAAAAATACATCTCAAATCCGACCAATTTTCAGCATGTCCATGACTGTGATTGGTCAAAACCACCTGGCCTAGACTGCAGCAATGGCCTATTGTTTTGTGCCTCTGCCTCCATTCTTAACTCTTTATGGCCCAGCCCCCACAAAGCAGAGACTGATCTATCCAAAGCACAACGTGTGTCATGTCACTCGGCCCCCACCTACATGAACACACGTACACATTCCATCACTACCTGATTGCCTCTGCTTAAATCCTTCCCATGGCTTCCCATTGTACTTAAACCAAAACCTCTCCCTATAGACTACAAGACCCTACATGATCTACATGATCTGGTCCCTGCCTCTGTCCTGATGTCATTTCTTTCCAATATTCCTCTTAGCTACTGCATGAATACCTGACTGATATTCTTTATATATCCTGTCAGGCTCATGCCTGTCTCAGTGTCCTTACATTTGCTATTTCCACTGCCTAGAATGCTTTCTCCCAAATCCTTACAAGGCTGCCTCCTGTCATCACTAGACGTCACCTCCTCAAAGAAAGAGCTAAAGCTACTAGTGTACATACACACACACCAACACACACATGCACACATACACACCAGTTATGCTCTCCCACATTAACCTATTTTATCTTCTTCATAGTACTGTATTTGTCACTATTTTAATTTATCTTATTTGTCTACGTTTATTGTCTTTCTCCCTGACTGAAATGTAAGATTCTTGAGGCCAGAATGCTTTTTCTCAGGCATTGCTGTATTCCTAGCATCTAGTTTCCAGCATCTAAGCATCACAAAATATAATTTTTTTGACTGGTCATAGAAAAAAATTGTGTCTACTTCAAAAGAAAATGATCTATTGCGATAAGTTTGTAAGACCAAAGAGTATTGTGATATAAAATGGTTAACCAAAAGACGTGTGGGACAGAAGTAGATAAAGAATTCAAGAAAGAGTAATTATGGTCATCACAGATAACTAGTCTTGTTTGAATATAGTTCTAAACAGAAAATATACTTATATTTTCGAGATGTACTGAACCAAATGAAACAACATACCATGTTGTTGATTTAGAATCTCATAGAAGACTGATGAGTAAAGAAATATATGTTCTTTTCTTTTTAATTTCAGAACATTATAAGAGTAGAAATGCTTTGGTTACATATATTGCTTTTGCACCACCCAAGTCAGAGCTACAAGTGTGCCCAACCCCCAGACATCATGCACCTTACCCATTAGGTGTGAATTTACCCATCCCCTTCCCCCACCCACCCACACGACGCCCTATGAATGTTACTTCCATATGTGTACCTAAGCGTTGATCAATTAGTACCAATTTAATGGTGAGTACATGTGGTGCCTATTTTTTCAGAAATATATGTTCTATATATTGAAAAGTTCTACAGGCAATATGGGATCATTAGAAAAAGAATTATGCCAGAGGTCATTTGAAAAAGATTATAGCCACAGACGCATCAAAGGTATCTTTGGCATATAGTGATCTGAAAGAAATCATAATTTTAAGACATATTAGCAGAGATGTAACTTAGCTTGAAGTCACTCTACAGTTTACTATTTAAGAAATCTCCAATTTTCTCCCTTCCTAAAATATAAGCAACACGGAAATCCCCTGGGAGTCCCTGAAAAGGAGAAAGTTAGCTTGACTTTAGCATTTGAACAGCAAAGTCGTGATCAATTAGTTTATTAATAATCAGATAATTGAGCAGGGGGCTCCTGAATAAAATGAAAAATAGAAATAACCAGCAAGACAATTTGAAGAACCATCTCTCAGCTTTATAAACTAATCCTTCTCTAATGGCCCTTTTTAATGTAATTTATAGTTTCATCATTACCCTTTTTGTATTAGTAATTATTTCTAAAATACCAAAGAACCATCTTTTTTTCAAGGTCCTTCCCTCGGTCTGATTTACAACCGAGCTCAAGTTGGACTCTGTCTTTCTGAGGTTTGACATTTCCAAATATTTACTGCTCTTTTACATTAATGCCTTTCTCATGAATCTGAAGGTGACCGTGATTTCTTTCATCACATTGTAATTAAATGGATCAACTATTGCTTTATTATTTCCACTATTTGTCTGCACAGCACATTAAAACTTTCAGATTAGAAAGCGATATTGAGCACTGTGTGAACTATAACAAACAAATATTTCCGAAAATATAGGGTCCTCTTGATGCATCGCTAAAGGAGCTGTTCCACGCGAAAGCACAAAATCTTTAATATTTTATTGATCAGATCTAAACCTTCTGCCCAAAGTGGCAATTAAATTTCAATTAAACTGACTGAAAGCATCATATTAAATTTCAGCACTTTACGAGCTATCAGATAATGCTGCGGGACAAATCTTTAGTATGATCACACTCTTTTCAAATTATATTATCCTGTTCATTCACAATAAAAGTGACAGTTTTAGGTATACTTTCAATATTTCTTGAATATAAACCCTCTAATGAACACATTTTATTGCCTTTAAATCAATTATTATTGGATATTTTAATAAAGTGAATTGAGCACTTTGTTTTACACACTGCTTAGAAGTTATTATATTTTGCAGTCTGCACAGCAAAGAACTGAATCAGAGAAAGAGAGAGAGAGAGAAATGGCCAAATATCTGACAGAACAAGAGAAGAGGAATGAGCCATTTATGAGGGGGAGGGCTTCCTGTCTCACTCTATAACATTTAATGATACATGCTAACTAGCATCTGATTAATTTTTTTTTCCCTTTTTGAAATTTAGGTCCAAGGTTTGAAAGCACCTCCTATCACAGTGGGAAAATGTTAGGAGTCACAAATTATAACATGGATACAGTCTTATCCTTTTATATGTATGCTTTTATTATGGTAACTGGGACTTTTTAGGTCTTTATTTGTTTCTGTCTCCTTTGCTCTGTGAATTTGTGATTTATTAATATAATATTACATCTGAATTTTTCAGGACAAAAGTCCATGTTAAATGTCGACTAAGAGTGTTCCCATTCACATGATATAAATAGAATCCTGATGCAGTTGATTCTTCACTTTGGCCACCCTTGTGATTAATGCAGACTCCAGACTTTAGCATATAACTGAGGTGGTCAGTATTGATTGCCAAGATGGCCATAATAAATGTCTCAGCTCTGTGCTCTCCAGAACACCCATCACATCCTTGACACCCCACCTCATGTTCACCTCATACAAAGCTCCATGTGCTGACCCATTTCATGCATAGATGTACGGCACGAACACTCAAACTGGCCAATCATAGCATAGAAGTGCATTCAGAGAGAGAAGACTAGGTAACAGGATGCCCACTACTTTGAAAGAACCTAGTCACATGTAAGGATTTTGCCCTGCTTTCTGGATACAGAGATGGCTTCATTGCTGACATTGAAAAGATGCAGGAGTAACCTCAGTGTAATCCACTGGAGTGTATTAAATTAAAATTTAGATGAAAATCATAATTTTTTATTGAAATGATTCAATTAGATTAAGGTCCCTGAATTTGAGTGATTGAGTCTCACGGTGACAAGGCACTTTAACATGTCATTAAAACTATCTCTATGTGGAGCTGGATTAAGGGACAAAGAGCAAGGCTGTTCATGGATGTGGCATCAATCTACAAGGGATGCTAGAACACCATTGCCATAAATGTAGGGCCAGTTAACTCCAGCTTTTATATAAAACCCATAGAGCAGGTAAACTACAAATTACCTACTTCCTATTAAAGTAGACAGCGCCTCCAAATCTTCCTTTTAAAAATACTCCTTTCTAATACTGTTCTTTCTGCTGAACATGGTCTACATCAGTTGGAATTATGCAGATACAGTCAACTGTATACTGTTTACCTAGAAATGGGTGGTATAATATGTTCATCCTCACCCCCCAAAAATAGGTTTAAAAATAAAAAGGTAATATGAGTAATTTTAAAAATAAGAAGTGCTTTACCCAACTATTTCAGAATATTCATTGTATTTTAAACAGCTAAAGTGGGTGAATAAGATAACGGTCTCTATACAGTTTTTATTAAGACAAAATTTATTTGTCCTGCACTCACATTTTGAAAGGACCCAGAGAAATGTGTCAAGCACAATCCCACCTGTTCCATTCCTCACAGGTGACAAATACAGGAATGGAAACTACTGGAAACATATTCTAAACTAAAATAATTTTCACTACTGCCAAATCTCTGTACATGTCATTGAAGCCTTAATTACCACTTCAGTCTGTGTATTTGGTTCTGCTTTCAGCTAAGGAAAGACAGTAAACAATAGGCAATCCTGAAAATGTTCACTATCACCTGTAAATGACTTAGTATTTTACACTTTGGCAAAGTGGTGGTTTAATAGATGGAGGGTGTGACCTCTGTTTAGAGTTTAAAAACAAAATTAAGCATAGCAGAAAATTTATTTCCCAATAAGGGCCGAACCTTTCAAATTGAAAACCTGGGAGACCGCACAGCCAGACTTCCTCAGGAGAAGCTGACCAAATGGAGGAATTCCCTTCCCGGCCACTCTGCCTGTTCTCACCCAGGCCATGCGGATGCATTTTCTCCCCCAGTGTCTTCAGAGTGTTCAGGACGAGCCACTGAAGTGAGAGAACACACCAGAAATTCTACTTATATTGATTGGTATCTAAAAATATGAAGGAAGGGCCAGACGTGGTGGCTCACGCCTGGTAATCCTAGCACTTTGGGAGGCTGAGGATGGAAGATCATTTGGGGCCAGAAGTTCAAGACCAGCCTCAGCAGCACGGTGAGACGCCGTCTCTCCAAAAAAATTTTAAAGATGGCTGGGCGTGGTGGTGCACACCCATAGTCCCAGCTACTCGGGAGGCTGAAGCAGGAGGATCACCTAAGCCCAGGAGTTCAAGGTTGCAGTGAACTATGATGATGCCACTGCACTCTAGCCTGGGGAACAGAGCAATACCCTGTCTCCAAAAATAATAATAATTGTTAATATTATAAAAACACAAAAGAAAATTAATCTTTATTATATGGTTTGACACTGGCAACCTCATTCAGACCTCTGATGTCACAGCACCAGAGGTAGACAGAGCAAAGTGTGGCCTCCACAAGGGCAGGGAAGAACCTCTTACATACATTTGTGCTCAGCCTCTCCCAGCATGTAATTGGCTACATCTACCCAATTAGACAGGCTTCCAAACAATGTTTTCTAGTTTTTAACTCACCCTCACAGGATGACTGTATCGTTTTAAAAGAAGAACCGTGGTACCAAGTTCTATTAGTGAAGCAAGCACATGCAAGCACTTCTCTTATTCCTAATCGAGTGCTTCATCATTTATACAAGTTAAAAAATAAATTGATCAAATGAAAATTCAGACAAAAAGGTTTAAAATTATCAGGATTATTATTGGAAATATGAATTAACCTTCATAATTGCTAATAATGACCTTCATTCTACTAATGCAACAAATATTTCTTGAGCACCTAATACAGGCCAAGCAGTAGATTAGGCCCAAGGATATGATAGTGAACAAAAAGGCAAGTCTCTGCACTTATGAGGAGGGGGAGAAAGAGGCATAATAAACTAAATAAGTGAATTATACATTGCATTCAAAGGTCATAGGAGAAAAATGAAGTAGGGAAGAGAGGAAGATGGGAATGCCAGGGAAGGGTTTATAATTCTAAATGAGATGGTCAAGGAAAGACCCACTGGGATAATGACATGTGATAAAAATGATGCAGTTATGATCAAAAAGACACAGCAAAACTAAATATTCACAGTGGGAAAACAAGCATCTACAGTTTGAAAGTGGAGACATCAGTATGTTTAAAAAAATCATATCCTGTTTTAAATTTTTAAAGACATATTTTGAAAATTAACTCAGTCTTTTAAATATTTAATTTTGTTTATGTTTTAAAATAACCATATTAGTACAGTGGAACTTGTATAATATTTATAAATAAGTAAATAAATATTTATATATTAGAGATGAGCACTATAAACATGTTTACTGATAGGGGTATATAATGAAAAAAATTGGAAAGTACGCCTCAACTACAACCAAAGTAATTTTTCTAAAACAGTTTGATAACTCCTTGCTTATTTAAAGCCTTGCCATAGTTTCTGATTGCCCTGAAAAAATATATCCAGATCCTTTACTTGGCGCTTGAGACCCTACATGACCTGGCTGCTCCTTCCTTCTCACCCCACCCTCATTTCAGTGAGACCGAAGGTCTCCCAGTCTCAAGAGTAGACCATGCACTCTCTCACCTCCTGGCCTTCACATCCACTATTCCGTCCATTGTGTACACTCTTTCAGGGACCACCCTCACTCTCGGGGTCCTCCCACTTTTCACCTGGTCACCTTGTCCTTCATGTTGTGGGTCACTTCATAAGTCACTTCCTCCAGGAGGGCTTCTATGACTCACCAAGCACAGCTTAGTTGCCCTCATGGGTAATCATCCCACCTCATATTTATCCAGCTTCCCTGTGGGCAATGAGAGGGCATGGACTTGTCCTGGGTCATTGTTGTTGTCCGGAGACCAAACCAGTGCCAGGCACATAATAAGCATTTCCTGCATATTTGTTAAATGAATAAATGAACAAACATACGCATGTAGCTATCAATTGCCTAGCTTCTGCAATACCCATAGACTTCAGAGTTCCATTGATTATTCTCTCATAAGGGTTTCTTTTTATATATCTTTATAATGGGACGTTTTATCTTGGGCTTTAATTACTTTCAACTTGACAGTGTAAACACTGGTGGAATCTGATAAGCTGTTAGTGCTTTGGATTGTGCCTGACGTATAGTGAATACTCCAAAGATATTTATATCAACCACATGAAATTTCTTTGAGAATGGAAGAAACAGTCCTCAACTGGGGCAAAACTGTGTTCATCGATGATGAATTTTCACAAGGCGCGATGTCTAGTAATGAAGCTCTATAATTTTATTTTGGACTGCTGGCAACGTTACCGCTCATTAGAATTTACAAAGTTGAAATAATTGTTGTTCTCTCATATTTTTTCTTTATTTTATAGTCACACTATAAATATGGGAGATGGGATGATTGTAAGTAATAACAAAGTACCATGTCTCTATTGTATGTTTTATATGTATGATGTGGGGGAGTGTGTATCCAGATGTGTCTTCCTATGTAAGCAAAAGCTGTCCTTACCTCACTGACACCTGGAGGAGGAACTTAATCTAAGACTCCACAAGATTCCACCTTCTTTATGATGCTCACTGGGGAGATGCATAAGAGATTAAATGTGACCATAAGGAACTAGACCATCCTCCTTGAGAAAGACTGATCACATTCCCCTCCTGGAAATTTTGTAGGTCTTAACTCTTCCCAGCTGCACCAATCCCCTAATTGCTCAAATCTTAGAGTAGCAAAATAACATGACAAAAGAAAAATGTTAAGAGCGGACATACCTGGACTGACTCTTGTAGTAGTCAGGCTGCATTCTTTTCACACAGTACTCTTGATTTTCTTTTTCTTCACTTTTTTCTAAAAGCAACACCAATTTTTGATGAATAATAAGAAGAAACCCATAGCTTTGACTGGGAAAAAAATTAAAATCAATGAATATAAATATAGAAAGAGATGCTTTTTGCTTGTAAGGACATAGTCTTGGCATTTAAGCAAAAGCAGTCTATAATCTGATCTGTGTGTTGTGTTGATAAAGCACATGATATTTGAGAGTGCATTTTTTCCATGATTCAGTATGTTTGGTTTACTTTTAGCTATAAATATTTTTTTCATACAATTCTGCCTCTCTTTCTAAGGCATACATATGTAAGCAATCTTGACAAACTGATCAATCCAAGCTGCTAATAAATTTATTTGATGGCTATTCTTTGCATACCCCATACCTCCTAAATACATACATTTCCAAATGTAATAAAAGACTAATTTTTATTGCATTTTAATGAAATGAAGTGGCTTGGCAATTTTTTGTGCTTGTGTTTTATTTAACTACAGGGAAAGCATTTAGAAAAGGCTTCCTGTAAGACATAGATAAGTAGATGGATAAAGTAAGGGGGAAATAGAGATGGAAGGTACAAGCGCTCGCCATGCTCAGAAAGTGCTTTGCATTTCATTGAGTCCTTACAATTCATTCTCAAGTACAGTAACTCTGTTGTGTGAGCAAATCTCTTTGCCTAGACCATAATAATTGAACTTTTACGGATTTCTCAAGTACATCGGAACTGCTGCTAAATCAGAAAGGGTGAACTGAAGCCTGCTCCACCGTACTGTACTTACTCATCTCCAATGCTATGCTGGATTTATTTTTGACACTAAGAAAAGAACCATGAATTTTTGTCAACTGCAGCATGGGAATTTACATTTGTTCTATAAAATGCACTGAAAGGACCAGCCTGCTCTTTGAGTATGGGAAATGTAATCTATCCAACTCTCAATAAACTTGAGAAAATATATCTGGTTAAACCCATCTAAAATGAGATGCAGGCCTGGCAATATGGTGGGCTCAGAAAGGCTGGCAATAAAAGTAGATATACAGTATCTGACATCAGATTGTTTCAGGCTTAATTTCAGTAAAGTAATAATGTCGGGAAAAGAAATGCTCTGTGATGCACAGATTGATACCATTAGATAGAAACTATGCGATGCCTTATGAACACAACCATTTTTGACTTGATATTATTAATAATATATGTAAAGAATAGAGCAATATTCAATGTGCCATCGCCAGATTTGCAGTTATAAAAGTTGACCAAGATAGTGGTCAGAGAATGGGCTAAGAAGATATGGCAAAAATATATTCTTCTGTAAATAAAATCAAGTAGGATTATATTACTCTAAAATATGGTCTGTGCAAATGCCCTTCACAATCTGCCCTGGGTAGCAAGTGATTGCCCACATTCGATGAGAAGGCTCCTTCAAGCACTGGATGTTAAACAAAGAATGCATATGTATCCTGGTCGGAAGAAACAAAAGCTCCTCACTGGCACTTCTAGCCTCAACAGCAGAGATGCCTGAAATAATTGGCGGAAGGCAATGGATATCTTGAAAACCCCAAGCAATGAAAGCCTAGCTCCATTTATTTTTCTCTTAAATTGCTTTTTCCAGTCAATAAATAATCACATAATCACATCCTACTTCCAGGAGCTCGTACATGGTTGCCGCCCTTAGCCTTTAGCAGGTTTCATCTGTGGGCTCACACCTCTATCCAGGATTCCCAGTGTCAGGTCTGCCTTGGGCTTTCATCTTTACAAGCGTCAAGAGCGTTTTGTCTTCAAAAACAATGGTGTTTCTGGTTTTACTTGTCCTGTATGAAAGATCACTCCCTGATCTCCTTTCCTTTTTGGAGAAGACATTATAGCAAGTTCAGATACAGATCAAGTTTGTAAAAAAAAAAAAAAAAAAAAAAAGAAGTGAAACACACTCTTAAGGACAAAAGCACACATACAGGCAGACACTGCACTCCCCGCTCCCACAAGCACACACACATTTCCTGCCCATAGATGACTAGACGCCCTAACAAAGAGACTGCTTGGACATACACCCTTAAAAACCAAGGGGACAAGTAAATAACCCATAGAGAATTATCTTTCATAATTTTAGAAAATATTGTGACAAGCTTAAATCAACAGCTATTCCACAATTTAAAAATTATTTCCGAATCCATTTAATTAAATATTAAGTATGTTCCCCATTATGCTGTGAAATGAATAAAAGAGAGAGGTCATATTTTTTTTTCTTATACCTCCAAAATAATGAAGAGATTACTGACAAATCAATAGTGTTGCTATTAATAGTTGCCTCCGTAAGCCATTTTGGGGAAGACGTCGTGCTTTCCTCGATTTGTATACCGTGGTCTGTCCTCTGTCATTCCCTTTCTCTTTAATCTTGTTTGAGTGTACAGCTCACTCGTCCTTATTTTATTGACTCAATCACAGGCGCACTGTCACTTTTTATAAAATGGTCACTGCAGAATCACATCAAGCAAATTTTTGATTCTGCAGTCAGTAATTTAGTGCCTTTATGGAATTGCAATTTCAGGGCTCACTGCTTGTTTTTCTAAAATGTACTTTAGGAATTAGTTACTCCAGCCACAAATCAGTTGAATTTATGCACAGTTGTAATACAGTTTATGGCCTCATGGTACATTGCTTCAAAAACAGCAGATGTGAAATTATGATAAATATAATGAGTGTTTTTTTGCCTGATCTAGTGGAGTAGAGAAGGATCTGGAGCGTGTTTACCTATCCCATACAGTACATTTAATGTCTTAGTCAGGAGCCCTGACAATGGCTGATTAATGTCCTCATCTCCTTTATTAAAGATAAGAGTAGCACTGCAGTCAGGAGATAGAAAGCACACCATAAATCTTCGTAAAATGAGCAGTCAAATAATCACTCATCAGAAATAAAATCTACATACATTAACACTAACACTCAGCCTTCCACGCACGCTCCCATAAAAAGCAAGAAGAGATGGCGGTCCTGAAGTTTTAATTTGAACTAGTTCTTTAAGTTGAATATTACCAACCCTGTAACCTGGATGCAAAAGCTGGCATTTAAAAGCACATGTGAAAGGAGCAGATGCCTCATCATTACATTAAGAGCATGAAGCAGGCAACAATTAAGCGATTCACTGGAAAGACATAATGCTGATCTATGCTAGCAATTAATCACAGAATACATTAGACAATGATGGGTGACCTACAAATTTTTGACAAAATAATTTTTCATCATGTTGGCGATTTCTTAGCCTAATATGCCTGCAAGGCACAGAGTCAAAACCTGTCATTTATTCCATCTCTCCTTGACAGGCGGCAACCTGTCTTCCAGACAAAATGAACATTATCTGTGCTCACTAGACATTTAGTGCAGGGCTTAGCTTATGACTAATGATAATCGGCAGACAGAAATGTTAGAGTCTGAAATAATGTTCTCTTTGTTAAAGAAATTTCTTGAGGTAGAATTTTTTTTCCAAAAGATGTATAAAGATAAAAACTGGTTTTTATCTGGGTTTTAATGCAACTCAAAGAACCAATATTTCCCATCTACCAAAATAAACAGAAGGATGTAACAATTTTTTAAATTAACATCTCATTTGAATATAAACTCTTGTCTGAAAATTTCCTATGTGGTTAGGAACCGAGATACAAAGGAAAGCTCAGGAGATAGAGCCTTAAACGAGAAAATACAAGCAAGCTGTTTTGTGTTCCAGGTTTTATTTTGAATCTGGTAGAAATAAGTTGGAAACATCATAGGTGTGTGTGCCGCAGAATATAAATAAATGCAGACCGTGTTGAGAAATGGACTCCCACCACCCTTATTTCTCTTGATTTCTATTTGTCACTATGTTCTTCAAAGCCTGAGACAACCGAAAGCATATTTGGGGAAGGCAATTTGGAGCAAGAGAAATGCATAAAATTGCAAATTCATTAAATGGATTTAAAATTCCACAAGCAAGTACTTTATCTTGTACTTATAATTAATATAATTGTTTTATGGGCTTTGGATGAAGAGAAATGGAATTTTTTAAAGTTATTTTTCTTGTGCGTTACATGTGCAAAATGCCATCTTAGAGGTAGATTTTTCTTTGGATTCAGGCGCCAAATTCCTATTAGCCTTAATGGGACTTACACATGCACATTGATAGGCGAATATACCCCTTGGGCTAGAAATTTAAAAGAACAAATGGCAAGGACATCAAAATAGTAAAGTCTAATTTAGATGATCCATAAGCCTGCACAGTTACTTTCCTGAGAAGGCAAACAAATGTTATGCCTTATGATGTTTCTGATTGTTGTGATATCCCTGTAAATACATCCTCTAGACTCATTAGTTAAAGGGGAAAGTCTGTTTTGATCAAGCAATGTAATTTTGGACCATACGTGTTTGGTTTGAATTATATTTTTTTTCTGTTTTGCATAATGCATTATTGCAAGTTAGTGCAAGGTAGTTGGGCACTTCAATCACAGCTTCCAGCTTTGTACCTGTCATACAGCTTGTATGTCATTGTTTTCCCCAAAAAAATGAAAGGAGGAAGGAAAACCTAACAGGTTTTTGACCCCAAATCACGGGTGTTTTATTAGATTTGCTCTGAATTCCTTCTAGAAATAATCTGATTGTTGCATAATCCAAAGAAGTACACGTTATTCTGATGAGATAACTTCTGAAGTTCCATAAATCACCAAGTTCGTTTTATCAGTTTACAAGGCCACATAGTCATCTACCCAACAAAAGGGGGCGTTCCTTCTGTTATTGTTTGAAACAACTCAGTGAAGGGATGTTAAAAACATTGGCCTTTCCTCTCTCAACCTAGCCAGGGCTTCCAGTTCAAGGATCTGGGTATATTGACTATGAAAGTTAATATTTAAATGTCTCTCTAATCTCAGGATAACAAACAACTTTAACCTACCGTGATCACAAATCCCTCATTTTTCTAGGCTTTCATTTTATCTGTTGCAAAATAAATATGAAAAAATCATTAGCCTTTTTCCCCGTCACCAGCCCTTGTCCCTGCCATGTATGTACTCGTCACCAGCACCAAGGGACTGCTCGGTGTGGGCGAGGAGAACTCGGGGGCCAGAGCAGGTCTCTTCCAGTAGGTTACAACCATGGTGGTTACTGACAGGTTAGGCTTGCTTCCCTGCCAGGCAAAACTAGTTAGTTCTGTGTTCGTTATTCCCACCTCCGTATAGGAGCCCTTCAGAAAATCCCTTGCGTTATACAAAACTGAAGTTTTACCTCAACGAACATAAGAATGAGAAATGTAGGACTGTACAGTCAGATGATCATTTGATACCAATCACTCGTTAAATGTCACGAAGGAGCAAATTAAACTTGAGAAAAATAAATTAGTATATTAGAATTGAGAAGGTAGCCAGACTAGCTTGGGGCTAAGGAAATAGAGCTCTGTGCCTACCCTGTCTAATGCAGGAAACAGCTTACTTTGTGAGCATGAGGTCACCCCTTCTTAGTCTCTTTCAGCTCTTATTATATCTCTCCCTTTCCTGCTCCTACCCCCCCACCCCCCACCATGCCCACCAACAGACTCATCACACACTGCTTCGCCATCCGTACAATGGAGACAGGAGCAGGATCAAACACCAATTCGAAGATCTGGTATCCAGATCATAACCACAGCAGAGTTGCCCAGGCACATAACTGTGAAAACATATAGAAGAAAATAATTATTGGATGAATTTTATGAGCATGGAAATGATGACATGGCGCATGGACATGGACTATGACTTTTTTCTGTTTTGTTTTTCTGTTTGTGTCCTTTTTTTGGTTTTTTGTTTTGTTTTTGTTTTTCTGAAACAGGATCTCTGTCTCCTGGGCTAGAGTGCAGTGGCATCATCATAGCTCACCGCAACCTTAAACTCCTAGGCTTAAGCGATCCTCCCGCCTCAGCCCCTGAGTAGCTGGGACTACAGGTGTGTGCCATCATGCCCGGCAATTTTTCTATTTTTTGTAGAGACAAGGTCTCGTTCTTGCTCAGGCTGGTCTCAAACTCCTGGCCTCAAGCAATTCTCCTACCTCGGCCTCCCAAAGTGCTAGGATTACAGGGATAAGCCACCATGCCTGGCCTGTTCCTGTCTTTAAATCTATACTTTGCTGATTTGGGAATTGTTTTCAAATCATACTTTTGATTTTCTGTGTTCTCCTGAAGTTCACAGAATAATAGTGAATACACTGACTAGAAGATCAAAGTCATAATATCACTGCGTGTTTGAATTGAGGGAACATAGAAACTGTCCACCCAGTACAGGAATTCTCTGCAACATCCATATATAATGGCCATTTGTGTTTGCTTTATTCTCCTCCGATGATACAAAACGTACCCTGAGTAAGACCTTCTTCCCATAGGAATATAAAAAATTGAATAATAATATTTATCATTTATTTAGCATTTATTTATGCCAGACATTAGAATAAGGCCTTCCCATACATGCTCTCATTTAAAATTCATTTGAAGTTTTATAAACCCATTTTAAGGATGAAGTAATCAAGATAGACTTTAGGAAACTTCCATAAGACACAGAGCCACCTAGTTCTGTATAATTCAAAAGGCTGTTCTCCTAACCATTATGGAATAATAATACCTCCTTGCAATATATACACATTTGGTTTACATTTGGTTAACATTTCTAGCTGGCTGGACTATTTCTCATATGACTTAACTTTGATTACCTTCTGTGTCCTTTTCTTTTTTCCCTGAGTATTCTCTTAAAATCTGGCACCCAGAAAAAAATGTATTAATTTTGAAG